>NW_024836959.1:0-1217 GCF_019175285.1 Sceloporus undulatus
TTCCTGCTGTTCCTTCCTTGAAATTCCTCGTTGTCTTCTGTGGCGTTCTGGGCTTATTACTTTTCCAACAAGTTCTACTTCCTATTTCCTGTCTCCACGTGGCGAGTGTCCTTGAAAACGCTGAGCTTAGATGGCTGTTGTCCTAGAAGGTTAGCTTCTCACCCCCCCAACCTCCTTTCTTTCTACTTCACCTCTATCTCCAATTCCTTCTCCCTTCCAGCCACCAACCTCCGACTGTCTTTCTGCAAAATCTTTTTCCCTCCAACCGACCTCCGTCTATTCTGCGACCTCCGGCTCTTCTCCTCTTCTCCGACCGACCTCCCTCCGTTCCGCTACCCCGGCGCCTCTCTCCTCTCCGACTGACCTCCGTCTGTTCCGCAACCTCCAGCTCCACTCCTCCACGACCGACCTCCGTCTGTGCCGCAACCCCCGACTCCTCTCCGACCGACCTCCGTCTGTACCGCAACCCCCGACTCCTCTCCTCCTCTCCGACCGACCTCCGTCTGTTCTGCGACCCCCGACTCCTCTCCTTCCTTCCAGCCAGCCTCCGTTCGTTCCACGACCCCCGACTCTCTCTCTCCTTCTCTCTGGCCAGCTATCGTCTGTTTCGCGTCCCCCGAGTTCCTCTTCTCCTCTCCAACCGACCTCCGTCTGTTTCTTAGCCCCAAACTCCTACTCCTTCCTTCCAACCGACCTCCGACCAACTTCCATCTATTTCTTAATTCCCAATTCCTTCTCTTTCCCTCCAATCCGCCTCCTTTGATCTTGCATCAATCTCCAACTCTTTCTCCTTTTTTCAGTTTATTTCCTTTTAGATCAGGGTCCTTTGCAGCTTTGTATATTTTCTCCCGCTTCTTTACACAAAGTTGGA
Source organism: Sceloporus undulatus (assembly GCF_019175285.1). Taxonomy (NCBI): domain Eukaryota; kingdom Metazoa; phylum Chordata; class Lepidosauria; order Squamata; family Phrynosomatidae; genus Sceloporus; species Sceloporus undulatus. Next base: position 872 of record NW_024836959.1, read on the forward strand.
ACCCTTCTCCCCAGATCTGCTCAATTGAGATCTGTTATTGTCCCTTTTGAAGTCGTTAAATTGAGATAACTCCACCTTACTTTAAAGTATTTCTCAAAGAGTAGGTTTTTTGTCAAAAGTTTCTGCTCCTCAGTAAAGGTTTTTAATATTATTGTCTCTTATTCTTCTTCTTAATTTTGTTAGTCTGGCGGGTCTGTGAGCCAATAATGGCGGCACAGAGAGTGGCTGTGGTCGTCCGCGGTCTCCTCTGTCCCTTACCCACTTTTGTTCTTCTTCTTGCGGTTTTCAGGGGCAGGAAACTGACCCTCGAGGACCCCTCTGATTCCCCTGTGACAAGGGGACAATT
>NW_024836960.1:0-1217 GCF_019175285.1 Sceloporus undulatus
CCATATTTATGTAGCCTAGAATCACATTGGCCTTTTTAGCTGCTGCATCAAACTGTTGACCCAGGTTCAAGTTGTGGTCTACCAGGGATCCTAATCCCTTTCACACATAGTTTTTCGTAGCAGCTTTCTGTGAAATCTTGGAATTTGTAGTTTAGTGAGTCACTATTTTCCTCCACTTTCTAAGGATTCTAAATATCCTATCCTAAACTGTCAATTGTAGGGTTTTGTGGGAAGGAACCATGGAGATAAATGCTTTTTGACTCCAAATGCTCCTCAGCCAATCCCTGACCAAGTTTCCTGGCTTTTTTGGCCCCTCTTGAAGCCTTTTGAGACTCTGGAGAGACTTCTTGGGTAAAATCCCTCTGTTGGCCCTGCAATGGCTTAGAGAACAATGCCAATGTTCTCTAATGTTTGTCTTCCTACCTGAGCTTGCTTAGTTCCATGGTTGATTCCAGAGGCCCTTTGTTACCCAGAATGCTGGAGTCTGGGGAGGACACCCACAAGTGCTATGGTTTTAGAGAAGTTTGTTACTTAGCTGAAAGAGATATAAAGTTTGGTTGGGGCAAGAGCAACCGTGGGATTCAGCTTAACTATAGCAGGCCTGGAAGCACACAGAACTCCAAAGGCATTTGAAATAGTTTTTATTTTTTATTGAGGGGAAAAGCATAATACACACACACACAAGTGTTCACACACACGCACAAGAACTAGATAACAGGTGGGAGTGGTCAAGAGATGGAAGACTTTCTTAATGGTAATACTTTACTTAGGTGGATCTTGATTCCAATTGCTGAGAGTTCGAAATGGGAAGAGAAGTCAGGAGCTCATGCGACAAATGGGGTTGGCGGCTGCATTGAGGTGTTTAGCCACGTAAACCCACAGACTGTCTGTCTGTAATTGGACTGAAGTCAAATAACAGCCAGTCAGGGCAGATATTTATGCTGTAATTGTTGCTTGGGGGCAGAAACCGAGTGTCCAAAAGGGTTTAAATTGCTTTAGGATGTGTCCTGGGGGGAAGAATGGTCTGAAACCAAATTGAATGCAATGAATGCTTGGAGCAAATAAATCAGACAAAAAGGATTAGCACACTGGCTCTCAGTCCTTCTTGGCTCTGAATTCCTATCGTGTTCACAAGCCAATATACAGCACAATCTGGGAGTGTCACCCTCAGATTGTGCTGTATATTGGCTTGTGAACACGATAGGAATTCAGAGCCA
>NW_024836961.1:0-1217 GCF_019175285.1 Sceloporus undulatus
GATATTGAATTCAGGTTTTAGTTCGAATCCCTGTGTGGCCATGGAAACCTACTAGGTGACGTTGAGCAAGTCACACTCTCTCAACCTCAGAAAAAAGCAAAGGCAAACCTCCTCTGAACAAATCTTCTGATAGGTTCATCTTAATGTCGACCTGAAGGCACACAACAACAATTCCAAGCTCTACAGGAGCTATTCAAGGTGCTGAACCTATTTTGTATGCAGAGGGAGACACATTTCAGGCCTTGTGGAGACTAGTTCATAGCTAGGCATCTATTTATTCCAATGTCAGCCAACCAAGCTATCCCACTTCACTGCCAAGGGCAAAGAAATCAAAGCAACTTTTAAACAGCTCTGGAAAAAATAGCCATTGTGCTGTTTTAGAAGTGAAACTTTTGCTAGACTATACATTTTATATTGGTGTTGTCATAACAGGGTAAAGTGGAAGGGCAGCCCAGTTTATGGTCTCCCATACATCTGCTTGGTGTATTTTGCAAAATCACACTCAGTACAGTGGGGATGAGAGGAGGTTTCCTTCCGAGTCTTTCTTGGATGATTGGCTTCATCTTCCATTTGGGTCCAGTAATACCTGATGTTTCTTAACAGGGCATAATGGGCATTCAGCTCCTCGGCAGCTGCATTTGTTCGGCTGCGTTTACTTTCATATTTTCCCTTCTGAGGTAAAGCCAGGCCATCTGAATTCATAGGGGCAGCTCAACTGCAGGAAAGTAATGCACACTTGAACCAGCCGGAGGAGAATAAACTTGGGTGTACTTATCTGCAATTGGAATTCTCTGCAGGTGAGTATCTGCTAATGGATACCTTTTGCTGAGGAGCAAAAGTAAACCATGGCTTGAAAATGTGATCTGTTCTGAATGTGCTTGGTACACATTTATTTATGTCATGAAAACACAGAGGCAGGGAGATGGAAATGGAGTGGAAGGCGATTCAGTTCACAGCTTGGAAAAAATACATTTTAGGACTAGAACTCCTAGAATTAACCATGACATTGGCTGTGCAGGTTTGGGAGTGGTAGTCTTAAGAAAACATAAACATTTTCTAAGCTGGGGCCCAGTTTGACTGATCCCTAAGACTGCCTGATATCTGTATGCCATCCTGAGATCCTAGAATATAGGCTTCTAATTATTTAATTCTTTCTTGGAGTGCTTCCTCTCATATTTTGTGGATAGAAGAATAGCAACTGGAGAACCTGTGAAGGG
>NW_024836962.1:0-605 GCF_019175285.1 Sceloporus undulatus
TCAACAGAGGGGAAAAGACCAAAGATTGTGATGAACTATCTAGAGAATGGGATAATTTTGATAAGGGACACTTTATGGTCTACAGAGGAAGATGTAAAGATTGCTCAACGCACTCAAGGAATGTGGTCCAGTGACACAGGAGGAAGCAAAGATTTTTTAATAGATGAGGTGTTAAGTCCACAGCCGGTAAAAAGAAACACACAGTCAGTTACAAGGACTGATCCAGAGAAGACTCCTAAAAAGGACAAGGATATAATTGAGTTGATAGACTGGAAAACCAATATATTGTTGTTTGCCATTAGTATAATGGAAGATGAAATGTTTTCAAAACCATACTGGGAACGGGGCAAAGTAATTGGAGATAATGCTCCATCAATAAGAGAAAAGGGTTAAAAGATTAAATATGTTTGATAAAAACATTTAAATGGAACATATAAAGATCTAAAGTTGGGGAAAAAAGGTTATTTAAGTGTTATAAAACCCAACAAGTGATAAGGGATATGGATATAATATGCTAAACTTATAAGAAAATGATGGTAAGTTGTTATAACAGGTAAAACTGATATTAGACATATGTTTAAAAGGGGAACATACAGGAAAATACC
>NW_024836962.1:705-1216 GCF_019175285.1 Sceloporus undulatus
TGTTATAACAGGTAGAACTGATATTAGACATATGTTTAAAAGGGGAAGATACAGGAAAATACCAAAGATATTTAAGTTGGAAATGGTTATTGATAAAACAAGTATATGAAGTATATCATATGTGTCACCTGATGTGTGTATAATGTTATCTATAATGGGTAAGTATAATGGATAACTGGGAGTTCCTTGGACCATAGAACCGTTTGGTTCTGTGTCTCAAAGAACCTATTAAAAGGGGGAGGCGTGTGACGGACTGACTTACAAACCAGCCAATCAGAAGCCAGAGACTCTAAGCCAATCAGGAGTTTGAAGCTTCCGCTTGGCAGTTGGGTGGAGTCAGTTAGGGTTTGCAATCCTGAGGGATGAAGCGGGAGTTCAGTGGGAGATAGTGATAGAGAAGATGGGAACAGTAGAGTCCAAGAGAGGAGTGGGTTCCCATAGTTCCTGAGGGATGGTTACTTAAGGAACTGCTTTGTCCAGAGAGGGACAGGATTAGTTCTGGAGAGTCTGG
>NW_024836963.1:0-1216 GCF_019175285.1 Sceloporus undulatus
GGGTTTCAAACTGGATTTATTTCTGCAGTGCGGTTGCAGCCGAACGCGTTTCTATTTGGCACAAAGCTTCCTGAAACCCCTTGATGTCACAATAAATATCTTAAAAGGACTGAAAGATTCTTTGTTTGGTTCAATGGTGATTTTGAGGATTGAAATAAGTTACAATTATTTTTATTCAATTATATTTACGTTTATTTGCAAAACATCTGCCATTTTAACATTATGGGAATTTTCCGGGAATTGTGACTGAATATTCCGTGTGATCTGGGGGGATTCAGCGGGTTTTGGACAGACATTTCCGGGAATTATCTTCGAGGCTTGTTGGCAACACTGACCAAGAGACAGTTGGGGGAATTGTGTCGGTTGGAGATCGAGAGAGAGAGAGTTAAAGAGCGGATCTTGGAAGTTAGTCCCAGAATTGGACGTTTGGGTTTATTTCTTTCTTTAATAGCTTTTATGAACTGAATATTATATACTTACAAATATTGTACCTGCAAGACTCTTAATATCTTGTATGACTTATATTTCAGTTATATTTATAGTAAATACCTCCTTAGAGTATCTACTACTCGACGCTCCTTTTACACATGTTTTGGATCGGTTGATGCTTGGGAAGATCAGTAAAGAAGGAGAAATAAAGTTCCTTAACTGATCCCAGTGTAGGTTAAGGGAAACACTTTTATGATTCACTGGATGATGGCAGCATGATTTAAGGAAGTTAAGGGTCTGCTGGGCTAAGAGCCATAATGTCTAAATGTCTAATTAACAATTTGTAATCTACTCAGATAGCCTTTTGCCTGAAGAGAGGGGTATAAAACTATTATTATTATTATTATTATTATTACTACTACTACTATTACTATTATTATTATTACAGGGCCGCAGTTTGGCTGCTTGGACCACCGGAGATCATCACAGAGAGTCAGTTGGAAATGCCCATCTCACTCCAGAAAATAAAGGTACTTGAGGAGTTTGCTCTCTACGTCTTTCTGTAATAATAGCTACAAAACTGATCATAGCATTTGGGACATTTAGTCTTTTAAAAACAAATATGGCAGATTTAAATGCTGCTTTAAAACCTCTTTCAATCTGCCAGCTTTGTGCTGGTTTTGGGGAGAAATGAGAAAGTGTTGGGAGGGAGGGACTGCCAACAGAATTAGGAGATGCAATGCAGGCTATGGACAGTTTGCGGCCAAGTAAGGTCCAAAATACATTG
>NW_024836964.1:0-1216 GCF_019175285.1 Sceloporus undulatus
TTGAGGTTCATTTCTTGAGAAAGGCAGGGCAATCAATATACAACTAATGCATTAGGAAAGGCAGAACAAGGGGTCTGGTACCTGGTTTTCGATATTAGTGAGGGTCAAGTGCCAGGGATGAGCATTAAAACAGCCTCCTCAGAGCCAAAAAAGGCTGGAAGAGGGGCTACAAAAGCCAGGAAACTTGCTCAGAAATGGCATAAGGACCATTTGGAGGCAAAAAGCATTAATCTCCATGGCTCCTTCCCACAAAATTCCAGAATTGGCAGTTTAGGATTTGATATTTGGAATCCTTACAAAGTGGAGAACAATAGTGCCTCACTAAAATTAGAAATTACAAGATTCCACAGGAAGTTGTTCTGACAGTTAAATTACATATGAAAGGGAACTAGGAATGGTAGTAGAGCACAAGTTGAACATGTGTCAACAGTGTCACGCAGCAACTAAAAAGGCCAATGTGATCCTACGCTGTATCAATAAGAGTATAGCGTCAAGATCAAGGAAAGTAATAGTGCCACTCTATTCTGTTTTGGTCAGGGCTCACTTGCAATAATCCTGTGTCCAGTTCTGGGCGCCACAGTTCAAACAGATGTTTAGAAGCTGGAGCATGTCCAGAAGAAAGAAACCAAAATGTTGAATAATCTGGAAACCATGCTCTCTGAGGAACAACTTAGGGAGCTGGATATGTTTAGCTTGGAGAAGAGAAGGTTAAGAGTGGATATGACAGCCCTGTTCAAATATTTGAAGAGATGTCATATTCAGGATGGAGCAAGCTTGCTTTCTGCTACTCCAGAGAAAAAGACATGGAAGAATGGATGCAAGCCACAGGGACAAGAGATTCCATTTAAACTTTAGGAGGAACTTCCTGACAGTAAGGGTTCTTCAACAGTGGAATATACTCCCTCAGAGTTTGGTGGAGTCTCTTTCTTTGGAGGTCTTTAAACAGAGGCAGGCTGGCCATCTCTCAGGGGTGCTTTGAATGTCTATTCCTGCATGGCAGAAGATTGAACCGGATGGTCCTTGTGGTCTATTTCAACTCTTTGATTCTATAATTCTAAAGGGGAATCATATTGCTCTGACAGTAGATTATGAAAGGGCCCTCAGTCTTCACAGGAAGGGCAATGGATTCAGGTTCCTTACCCACAAAGGCCACATTCTCATAATTTTCTATCATAACGGAACTGTACATAAGTTTCTGCTTCTTTGTCAATAGTTT
>NW_024836965.1:0-1216 GCF_019175285.1 Sceloporus undulatus
GATTCAGCAGGCATGTTTCTGAATAGAAACAGCTGCTCCTATCAGATCTGGCTTTAAGTTAGTCAATAAGGTTAAATATTTGGGAATCTGGCTCTCGGGAAAGAACACGGAATTGTTTAAAAATAATTATGAGACGCTATGGCAAGGGGTGAAAAAGGATTTTGGCTGTTGGAAAAAGATTGGTTTATCTTGGCTAGGGAAAATTGCAGCTTTTAAAATGATAGCTCTCCCTAAGCTTTTATTTTTATTTCAAACCATTCCGATTCTCAATAATGAGAAACCTTTCATTCAATGGAATCGAGACTTAAGCAAATTCCTATGGGAAGGGAAAAGGCCTAGAGTCCGATTTAAGAATATGCAGGATGAAATCTGTCGTGGAGGATTAGGACTTCCGAACTTAAAAAATTATTTTGAAGCATGTTGTTTCGAATGGTTGACCGAATGGTTTAGGATTGATAATAATTATATATTGAATTTGGAAATGGCGGGTAACCTATTTGGAACCCACGCATATTTATTTAACGATAAAACAAAAGCTAATAATGCTTTTCTGCAACATTTTATAAGAAGGGCTCTCCTGAAAGTGTGGAATAAATATAAAAATATTATTTATCCTAAGTTGCCTTACTGGACATCGGTTAATGAAGCATTTTATAAAAATGACATAATTTCTCCTGATCATTGGGTTACATATAAGGATATCCTAGAGAAAGATTATAAAAGTAACAAAATTATTATTAGATCTATGGAGGACCTGGAAAAAAAGGGGTACAAACTAAACTGGTTTCTGTATCGACAATTAAAGGAAAGATATCAGCAGGACATTAAAACAGTTGGTATAGAGCTAACAGTGTCTGAATTTGATAAAATAGTGTTCGACAGAAAGCCTAAGAAAATTACCAGATTCTATAAGTATTTGTTAAAAATAGATATGTGTGAAGAGGTAATCAAACCATCTATGATAAAATGGGCACAGGATTTGGGTGAAAATATACCACTGGATCAATGGGAAAAAAATTGGAATGTACGTCTGAAATATACTGTGTGTGTAGCAATAAAAGAGAATTATTACAAGATGCAAAATAGATGGCACCTGACCCCATTAAAATTAGCAAAAATATATAAGGACCAGAACCCCCAATGTTGGAAGTGTAACAAAACCCAAGGATCTTTCATTCACATGTGGTGGTCCTGTGAATATGCAAAGAAATACTGG
>NW_024836966.1:0-471 GCF_019175285.1 Sceloporus undulatus
AATGTGGCTTCATTCCCAACAGGCAATTAAAAGATAACATTAGACAAATTATCAACATAATAGAGTACTATGAAGTTCATAATCAAAAACAAATGGCCTTAGTTCTATTGGGTCTTGAAAAGGCCTTTGACAATTTGGACTGGAATTTAATGAAAATGATACTAACACAGATAGGATTAGGGGTGGAGTTCCTTCAATGGATAAATGCAATATATAGAAAACAAACAGCGAAGGTAATAATCAACGGAAGTAGAACTAAAACAATAGAAATAAAAAAGGGAACACGGCAAGGCTGTCCCCTTTCCCCACTTTTATTTGTGATTACTTTAGATATTTTCATCAGGCGTATAAATCAAGATTCAGAAATAAAGGGAGTGAATATACAGGGTGATTTCTATAAAGTCCGAGCTTTCGCAGATGATATTGCAGTATCAATAGAAAATCCCACCACTTGTATATCAGTTTTGTTAG
>NW_024836966.1:571-1216 GCF_019175285.1 Sceloporus undulatus
AGAACATGGGAAGAGGCCAATGTCTGTTTAATATTAAAGGAAGGAAAAAATAAGGAAGACATGAATAGTTATAGACCTATTTCTCTTCTGAATGAAGATTATAAACTATTTGCTAGTACAGTATTCTCTCAAACAGACTTAAGAAAATATTAGAGAAGATAATTTCTAAAGAACAATGTGGCTTCATTCCCAACAGGCAATTAAAAGATAACATTAGACAAATTATCAACATAATAGAGTACTATGAAGTTCATAATCAAAAACAAATGGCCTTAGTTCTATTGGGTCTTGAAAAGGCCTTTGACAATTTGGACTGGAATTTAATGAAAATGATACTAACACAGATAGGATTAGGGGTGGAGTTCCTTCAATGGATAAATGCAATATATAGAAAACAAACAGCGAAGGTAATAATCAACGGAAGTAGAACTAAAACAATAGAAATAAAAAAGGGAACACGGCAAGGCTGTCCCCTTTCCCCACTTTTATTTGTGATTACTTTAGATATTTTCATCAGGCGTATAAATCAAGATTCAGAAATAAAGGGAGTGAATATACAGGGTGATTTCTATAAAGTCCGAGCTTTCGCAGATGATATTGCAGTATCAATAGAAAATCCCACCACTTGTATATCAGTTTTGTTAG
>NW_024836968.1:0-1216 GCF_019175285.1 Sceloporus undulatus
CACAGAGGAAAACTGGGATGTGTATGTCCAAGCAACATCGAAGTGTGACAGGCAAAAATTAGTAGTGTGGAAAACAGATAGGACACAAACTGCTTTGAGTGCCAACTTTGGGGGAAAGCAGAATATAAATAAATATAATATGATATACATAGTTAGGTAGGTAGATGATAGACAGACAGACAGACAGGAGAAGCCACAGCACTTTGCTCTTGACTGAGTCTACTGAGAAAGGCAAAATCCTGCCCCTTATATTCCTCTTCCTTCTGCTGAGTTAACTGAATGCAAATTACTTTTGCATTTTTAGTTCAATTTGCAGCAATGAACGTAAGCAGAGGACAAAGGGGGAATGTGGGGAAAGGAGAAAGGAATTGGTGCATTTAAAAAGCATATGAAAAAATAGGATAACAGAGGATTAATTGGGAGTTTCCCTGTCATATCAGAACAGTTGGAGGGTATGGTTACTAGGCCAAGAACGACTTCTTCTGGTAGCCACTTAATCCTTGAGTTTTGCTCACAGATTTTATTATGGTCTCTTAATATCATTTTAAATAATAGCCTTGTTAGGTTATCAACACTTCCTAAGTTTGGATCTCCAAACGTTTCGCCATCCAGAGCCAGCACAGACAGTCTTCAGGGATGATGGTAGCTGTATATTATGAACATTTGGGGATTCCAGCTTCTGCAAATCTACTCTAGAAACACAATTTCCCCTTAGAATGCAAGAGATCATGGCCTTGAATCTTGAACAAGTCCTCTTTTGCTTGCTTCAGCTTCAGGAATTTTGGAAAGGAACCGTATTTTTCAGCACTGTATGACATATGTAATGTCCTAGGCTCAATCTCAGGCTTTTCTAGATTTTAAAAAGTGATATCAGAGGACAAGGTTGAGATCAACACTTCCCTGAGAGCATGGAGAGCTGTGGCCGATTGGACTGAACAGTACAGAGTGACATGGACTTTTATCTGGAATTCCAAAATTTGAAATAGCCCACCATCCAAAATTGTCAACATGGGATGGTGGAGATATTAACCATCCTTTCTGATGCTTCAGAAACTTTGTTTCATGTGCAAAATATGTATAAAATTACCTTTAGGCTATGTGTATAAGATGTATATGAAACATAAATGAATTTCATGTTTAGATTTGGGTCCCATCGCCCAAGCTATCTCATCGTGTATATACAAATATTCCAAAATCCAAAACACTTCTGTCCCAA
>NW_024836969.1:0-1216 GCF_019175285.1 Sceloporus undulatus
GTTTTCTTCATGAGCACTAATTCCATGACAATAACCACTTCTTTTTTGCCTTTGCAGGCTGTGGACTTCCCAACACCGAAAAATGTAGCAATAGTACATAGGAGCCTGATCTGCTTCTCGTCCTCATCCATTGATCTCTCTCTCTCTACCTCCGTCTGCTTCTCATCCTCGTCCACTATCCTTGTTCTCCATCCTCGTCTGCTTCTCATCCTCGTCCGCTGTTCTCCCTCTCTCTTCCTCGTCCGCTGTCCTCCGTCCTCGTCTGCTTCTCATCCTCATCCGCAGATCTCCCTCTCTACCTCCGTCTGCTTCCCGGCCTCGTCCGCTGTCCTCGTTTTCCATCCTCTTCTGCTTCTTGTCCGCTGATCTCTCTCTCTCTCTCTCTCTCTCTCTCTCTCTCTCTCTCTCGCTGCCTGCATCTCATCTTAGTCCACTGTCCTTGTTCTCCATCCTCATCTGCTTCTCATCGTCATCCGCTGATCTCCCGCTCTATCCCCGTCTGCTTCTCGTCCTTGTCCGCTGTCCTCCTTTCCGTCCTCATCTGCTTCTTGTCCACTATTCTCCTTCTCTCCTCTAGTTCTCCGTTTTTAATATTTGTTTTTTTTCCATCATCGTCTTTAAAATCTTAAATCCTTCAAAGTTTTTCTCACCCCCCCAATGGAGTATCTCTGCTGAGGATCTTTAAATTCATTTAATCTAATTCCCTCAACTATTAAAAAGGGATTTGTTATTTTTCGGCGGAGCTGTGCAAGTAAGAACCCAGCCCTGGTTTATGTCAGCAGTCTGTCCTCATCCTCTCCGGGATCGTCACTACGATCACCCTGGAACGTTTCCAGAGGAAGTGGAGTTAATTCCTAACTTTGGAAACTCCATGGGCCAATCCAAGTCCCCTTTATCTGGGAGACCTTTCTAGCTAATTGCCATTTAAAGAATTATTTGAATATGGCTAATAGGTTTCACAAACAGTGTCTCTTACCACAGGCTTCTGTGGTTTGTAGCTTTTCATTCAGCTATCTTACTGGATGTCCTTTGAGAAATCAGATATGCCTGGACTCCTTTCTGAGCCCGAATGGGCAAGTCTCAGCAGTGCCCAGGAGTGTAGTTGCACTTCTTAAATGTATGTGCCATCTGAGTCCATTCCTTGAGACTTCAGATCTGCCTGGACTCCTCTCTGAGCCTGGATGCCCATGACTCAGCAGGTGCCAGGAGTGCATTC
>NW_024836970.1:0-333 GCF_019175285.1 Sceloporus undulatus
AGAAAGTTGTTGTGAAGCCCAAAGGGGCTGCAGTGCTCTAGAGTCGCTACAAGAGGGCGCCCTTGTATCGGGAATATCGTTTATTAGCCACTTCCTGTTACACTGAAGTCTATTGGTAAAGCCTTTGAGCCTCACTACAGAGAGAAGTTGGCAGCAGGAGCTGTAGTAGGGACCCAATCTACTCCTGTCAGTCCCATAGATATTGATCTGTTCATTTTATTTTGATTCTGGTGTTGAAGGGAGTGGTTTGAATGGGAGAAAACATCAATATTTTCCACTATTGATTGTGTCTACTTTCAATAGAAGCATCAGGAAAACCTTTCTGTGTAGTTA
>NW_024836970.1:433-1216 GCF_019175285.1 Sceloporus undulatus
TATTATTATTCGGAAAACATTCAAGAGCAAGGCTACCCAAAACTGGTGGACTTCTGCCTCTGGGTTCCTAGGAGAAACAAGAAGCAGTGGTCAGTGGGCTTTACAAAAGGAGGATCCTAGAAGGTCCATTGCTTCGGACAGTGACTCTTTCCCAGTCTCCCTCCATCCTCCATTGATGCCAGTGCTGCTGGAAGGCCTTGCAGCTGGATGGAGGGAAGGAGGGAATGGCCCTTGGCTGCACTTGGACCTCAGCTCCTAGGAGCCTCAGCTGTATTGGACAAGAGCCTGGGATTCTGGGAGCCGAAGTCCAGGATCCCTTCTTAAAGAGCAGTGTTTGGGGACCTAAATGCCTTCAATGCTCCCTGCATTTCCCAAATCCCAAAACAATTGCCAAGAGTGGCCACCAGAGGGCGCCAGGATAGAAGTTGGGAGGAAGCCCAATGAACCCAAAGAAAGTTGTTGTGAAGCCCAAAGGGGCTGCAGTGCTCTAGAGTCGCTACAAGAGGGCGCCCTTGTATCGGGAATATCGTTTATTAGCCACTTCCTGTTACACTGAAGTCTATTGGTAAAGCCTTTGAGCCTCACTACAGAGAGAAGTTGGCAGCAGGAGCTGTAGTAGGGACCCAATCTACTCCTGTCAGTCCCATAGATATTGATCTGTTCATTTTATTTTGATTCTGGTGTTGAAGGGAGTGGTTTGAATGGGAGAAAACATCAATATTTTCCACTATTGATTGTGTCTACTTTCAATAGAAGCATCAGGAAAACCTTTCTGTGTAGTTA
>NW_024836971.1:0-1216 GCF_019175285.1 Sceloporus undulatus
GTTGAATTTTCTTTAAAAGAGAATTCAATATTCACAAGCTTTTCATCCTTCAATAGCCCTGACTTTAGTCTCCAATTAAATTCCCTCTTGCCTAAATTTAAATCCATTTGCACTGGACTGTGGTCCGACCAGATCTTTGATAGGATTTTCACCTTACTGATATATTTAGTCAAATGTAGTGAGGTCAAGATCGTGTCTATCCTCAACCAAGTCTTTACTGTCACCATTTTTTATTCTCCAGGCATCTCCAAGAGAATGGACATTCATTAACTCAAAAAATCCATGGGGTAACTTACCTTGATTAATTTTAGCTCTTTTTCCTGAAAATCTGTCCAGTAAGGGGTTTATCACCCCGTTAAAGTCTCCCAACATTATTATATTATCCATTTCCAAATCCATTAGTATTCCCTTCAATTTTTATAGAATTTATTTTTATTCTCCAATGGACCAATCAGTGTGTATTTTTGATCTTTGTACTTTATTCCCACTATAATGATATGTCCTTCATTATCACTAAATATTTCTTTAGCTGTATATTCCCCATTGATATATATTGCTACCCTTTTCTTTTTCACTTTATATGTAATATATATTCTTGTCCTAATTTCACAGATCTCAAATATCTTTTATTCTGGTCTCCTGAAGACATATTACATCAAATTTTAACTTTTGCAAATAATAAAAAACCTTTTTCCTTTTCTGGGGAGTATTTAATCCCTGTACATTCCAGGTCAACAATTTTAAAGTGTCAGCCATGTCCCAGTTGTATCTTCTAACAAAACTGAGCTCTCATTTTAATGCAAAGGTAAGATTTATTAAGGTATTAAAAAATAAGGGAAGTGATCAGAAGGTTTAAGGCGATATAGTACAGAGTATCACAGTTATTCGTGAACCGCCTCTTCTTCTTCTTGCTCTTCTCTTCTCAGTCTATCTTCTTCTTCCAGTAGAGCTTGGAAGTCTAGGTTCGATGGTGCGGAGATTGTTTCTTCTAATCTGTCTTGATTTAACTCATCATTTTTCCCGACTTGAATATGTTTTCCTTCTTCTTTAGCTTTGTCTTTCCTTTGCTCTTCAGCAAGTCTTGAAAAGGTCTTTGGTTGCTGAGGGGAATTAATAACAACAACAACAACAACAACAACAATAATAATAATTTGTTTTATTTATATACTGCTATTCCAAAGATCATAGCGGTGAACAGCAAGTAAGCTAATTAGCT
>NW_024836972.1:0-1216 GCF_019175285.1 Sceloporus undulatus
TGCGGTTTAAAAACGCCATAATACCTTCCCTGATTTTGAAAAATTGGAGTTCATTTAAGGAATATTGAATCACGCCAGTACGTGTTTTCCGGAATACCAGTATCCAGCCTTTGTTTAAGTCCAACTTAAGATGTGAAGCTCCTCCCCAGAAAGTGAACTCCAATGAGGATGGCAGGAGGACAATACCAATCCCTGAGAGTCTCCTTGAAGATGATGGGGAAATGGCTGAGATGTTTGGCTCCCTTTCTGGTGAGGAACAAAAGCAAATACTAAACAGACTCGACACTGTTAAATCTATGCTGATGTCAGTAACAACTGCAACTATGACTATTAAGGATTTATTATCCACTAGCTGCTCCTTTCCTGATCCTCTGTTACAACCTAAAAATGGACTTAAAAGGCGCATTGGTGAGGAGGAGGATGACCTGATCCCTATAATGTACATGTCTCCCAAATGCCCAGTGGACCATCTAGCAGATCCCCTCATTCCATTGACTCAAACTTCTTCTAATCATATGATTGATTACCATAGTGAGTCCTTACAATCTATAACCCTTAATCCTTCTAAGTCCACCAAGTATCCACAATCCCCCAAGATTAAGAAAAGGAGATGTCTTAAGTCAAACCCCTCTGCAGCAAAGACAGTTAACCAGAACTTATCGGATAGTCTAATCAATCTAGTTTCAGAAAAGGGAACTACACCTAGTGGAAATATAATTGTCAATGAACTGCAAGCCTCCTTACCTCTGGAATAGTCTGTGATAATCTCAGATAATTGACATTCAATCAACTTGTCCCTTCTGTCTATTATTTCATGAAACGTAGCTGGTTGGAAGCCCAGATGCAGGGACCCTACCTTTTTGCCTTTTGTCAACAGACACAATATTATTATTCTACAGGAAACGTGGCTTGCCGAGGATATATCTATAGAGGGTTATAAATTCATGGGTTTAAATGCCATTCCTGGCAAAGGTAGTGGGAGATTATGTGGTGGCTTAGGGGTGCTGATATCTTTGGTACTTAAGGTTCAAATAACTAAGGTTTCTGTACTGGAGCAATATGCTCTAGCTGTTCTTTTGAAGTTTAAAAACAACTTACTATATTTGATTAATATCTATATTCCCCCACTTCAAGGCCGTGCTAAGATAGAAAGTGTATGGAACAAGCTTAATTCTTTTGTTAAAGATTTGATGTTTGAAGCTCCAACAGCTAACTT
>NW_024836973.1:0-1216 GCF_019175285.1 Sceloporus undulatus
CGGTGGCCTTACTGGCTTTCAGGGAATTAAATGCATTGTCATACATTATTATTTCCAGTGTGTGGTTCAGCAGCAACTTGTCATTCATACTGATCTCATGAATGGCAAAAACAAAAGCAAGAATGTGCTGGTAGTTCTTAGGCAAGATCCTGCATTGAGAATGTCAATTAATTAAATGTATAGGTTTATATCCAAGATAGAAATGCACTTTATTTACTTAATATACTAGGGGAGACCTTGAGATTTAAATATAGACATTGTATGAGAGTAGCAGATGGGTATAAAGCTTTTGATATTATCTTTCAAAACAGATTCAGATTTAGTCTTAGATGCTTTCATTTCATTTCATTTCATTTCATAGAATGATGATGTGCTCTGTTAAGCACATAATTATTAAACATGCACTCTATTTTTACTTCATAGCAGGTTTAAACATCACTTGTCTGCTGTGCTTGTAGCTATCTACTGGTCTGAGATTGTTGGAGGTCTCAACATGGCTTGCACTTATAGAATCATGTCATAGGTTTAGGTTAATATGAATACTTCTACATCGGTTGATTTTACCTGCACTTCACTAGACAGTTGTCTAGACTAGAAGTGAACCCCTTGCAAATGTGAACCCCTTGGAAA
Organism: Sceloporus undulatus; assembly: GCF_019175285.1. Classification (NCBI taxonomy): domain Eukaryota; kingdom Metazoa; phylum Chordata; class Lepidosauria; order Squamata; family Phrynosomatidae; genus Sceloporus; species Sceloporus undulatus. The sequence continues at coordinate 631 of NW_024836973.1, forward strand.
CATGTGTTTGGCTTGGAATCAAAACCACAACTGCAGTAGCTGCAATTTCCCATTTGATAATCCAGCCTGTCATCTCTGGCACCTGGAGTCACTGGGTGAAATATTATTGTATTGCAAGCAGCCATCCATCTGTGCCAATATTAACAGAATTTAAATTAGACTTGCTTGAACCAAACCAAACCAATTCAAAGTCACTCTTTTGCACTCTTCTTCTTGCTTACCGAGCTTCGTAGGCTGATCTCTGTGCTTTTCTAAAGTCATTTAATGGCATTTCTGCTAATCCAATGGACACAAATTCCCCAAAGAGAAGAGTTCTGTAATTAGTAAAATTCCATAGACTTGGCTGCTGTCGGGTACACATGGAGCCCCAACCTTTCTTCAAAATGTTAGACAAGAGGAAGATGAAGAGTAATGACAACTCTTTCAGTGCCATTATAATTTGGACTGAGTTCCAACTATGAAACCCCATTCATCCCTTTGATGACCTCTCTGGTTTTCAGAAAACCACCGCCACCCAAACAGCAATATTTCCTGATCCCAAAACTCCAAATGCAGCATTTGCACTAAGGGATGAGCTCTCCAAACA
>NW_024836974.1:0-1216 GCF_019175285.1 Sceloporus undulatus
AGCTTTGTTTTGTGCAGAGGGAGGAAGGGGATACCCACCTGTGCATCAGCCCAAAGGAGACATATGTCATCTGCCTATGTCACCAGGAGGATGCTGTTCTCTGTGTCTTTGAGTGCTGCAGGGCTTCTTGCCAAGCCAATTCTAATCCTGGACTCTTTTCTCAGGACCTACATCTTGGCCTCCTTGTACACGGCTTTGGGGCCTGTCTTTCTGGAAGTGACACAAGTGCAGGACAACCAGGACCCCTGCCCACCTGATGGCCAACACAGAGGCCATGCCCAGGACGTTCAGCTCCAAGAGAAAGAGGTTCCCGATGTATAACAACTCTTTGGTGAGTCACTATCCTATTAGCTTCATCTGGGTCACTGCTGGGCCAATTTATGAAAGGGATGAAATACAATACTGTCCGGGTTTGGCAGAGACAGTCCTGGTTAATCCTCTGTCACCCCATTTTTTCGGGGGCTTTTAAAATGTCCTGGTTTCCTTCTCCTCCTCCCACTTTCCCCCTTCTTTAGCTGACTCCAATTTGTGCATAATGAATGCCAAGGAGTTTGCATCCCATCAACTCAAAATGGGGAGTGGAGAAGAAAGAAGGGGGCAGGGACATGTCCTTGCTAGGAGTCTGAGGCAGAAGCAAACTGCTGTGCCCTTCCCTGCTTGTGTGATCTTCCTCACAAAAACTTTGACCATCTTCACCACTTTCTGACATTGCTTGTCCACATGTGTCTTGTTTTTTCCATCTGTGAAATGTTGGGGGATATGGCAGAATGTCTCTGAATATAAATTGGGGGTGGCCCCTTGGCCCTCAAGCCCAGAGTGCTCCCCAGAATTGCTTTTTAAAAATGACTTTTGCCTCTGAAATTTGGCAACAAATCCACTATAATCTTTGGAGGCTAAATGTACGATACGTTTTGGTATAGTCAGTATCCTAATCCATCCTCAATATCCCATCCATGATCGAAATTATATTGTTGATTATATTGTATATTACATTGAAAGAATTCAAGACAAACTGGTTCTCAAAGGCAGTGTTAAGAAAGATTGAATTAGGGGAATTTTTATTAGCGCAAATATTTATGAGTGGCGAGTCCTAACAACGCACACACAGGATCGTGTCCCTATATCTATACCAGAGGTCGCCTAGTTCACCCCCAAGAGAAAGAGACTCAGATACCAATAAGGTGCAATTAAACTATCAGCATTTATTAAAGCCACA
>NW_024836975.1:0-522 GCF_019175285.1 Sceloporus undulatus
CCGGAGAGTGATGAAAATGCTGCCTTCTCTACCAAGGGGTTCTGGTGATTCCCCAAACTACGCATCCCAGGATAATGTAGGATGGTTCCATGGTAATTAAAGTGGAGTCAAACTTGTTGGATGACACACACTTCCTCAGCCGATTTCAAACCATCTTCCGCACGGGCCTATAGTACGTGCTCTGCGGGTACTAGGGTTAGAAACAGGCATCACTTCCTGATGTCCCTAACCCTAATACGCACGGAGCGTGCACAAAATGGCGGCACCCATTCCACACGGGTGCCGCCATCTTGATGTAGCAGATGCCTTGCATCCGCACATTGTACAGCACACATGACGCGAGTGCACCATTGGCGCCTCACGGTGCCATAAACGCACCACAAAAAGAAGCACCATTTTGGCGCTTTTTTGTGGCACTGGGGAGCCCCGCAGTTTGGACACTGGGGCTCCTCCGCGCCGCAAATGACGGTGGCGGCAGACCGTCCATTTTGGCCGGTCTGTAATGCGCCATAGAGTTGGAAA
>NW_024836975.1:622-1216 GCF_019175285.1 Sceloporus undulatus
TTTCCTGTAGCTTGCATCCATTGCTCCGGGTCCTAGTCTCTGGAGCAGCAGAAAACAAGCTTGCTCCCTCCTCAACATGACATCCCTTCAAATATTTAAACAGGGCTATCATCTCTTAACCTTCTTTTCTCCAGGCTAAACATCCCCAGCTCCCTAAATAGTTTCTCATAGGGCAAGGTTCCCAGACCCTTTACCATATTAGTCACCCTCCTTTGGACACATGGCTCCAGTTTCTCAATGTCCTTTTTGAATTCTGGTGCCCAGAAGTGGACACAATATTCCAGGTGGGGCCTGACCAAAGCAGAATAGAGTGGCACTATAACTTCCCTTGATCTAGACACTAACTTTTATTGATGCAGCCTAGAATCGCATTGGCCTTTTTAGTATATATTATAGTATAGCATTTTATAGTATTATTTTTATATAGTATTGTATTTATTATAGTATCATATCTTAACTGCTGGCTTTATCTGTTTTTTACTTGTGATTATTATTATTATTATTACTACGTTTACTTATATCCTGCCTTCCTCCCAGTACAGGGACTGAAGGGAGAAGCGAGAAAGAAATAAAATATAATAATAATAATAATAA
>NW_024836976.1:0-1216 GCF_019175285.1 Sceloporus undulatus
AATGGATCTGAATTTTTATTTGTTACATTAATTCCTAGATATTTAATTTTCTTTTCCACTTTAAATCCACTAATTTCTTCCAGGATTTGTTCTTCCTTTTCCCCATATTTTTGTTATTAATGTTGTTTTGTCTCTGTTTACTTTTAGTCCTGAAACATATTCCAATCCCACTATTACTTCCATCAATTCCCTTGTGCTCTTTTCTGGGTTCTTTAGGGAATACAAATGTCGTCTGAGAAGACTCTCATTTTAAACTCAGTTGTTTTTAATTTTTATTCCATTGATCTTATTTTCTAATCTTATCCTATTATTCAGTGCTTCAAGGATCAGAATGAAGAAAAGGGGTGAAAGTGGGAAAGCTTGTCATTTACCTTTAGAAATCTTAAACTCTTCTGTTTATAGTTAACTGTTAGTTTGGCTCTGTGATCTTTATGCATTGCCTTTATCCATCTTAAATAAGAAGCTCCTATTTCGATTTTTCAAGTGTTGCAAATAACATATTCCATCCTATGTTATCAAAGGCCTTTTCTAAATCGACAAAGACCAGTGCAAGGTTTTTTCATTCTGCCTTTCAAAATATTCAATTATATTTAATATGTTTCGTATGTTATCACTCAGTTTTCTGTGAGGGAGAAATCCCGATTGGTCCTTTTGAATCCAGTCTTTAAGAACTTTTTTGAGTCTCTTGGCCAAAATCATAGAAAATAATTTACAGCCCATATTTAATAAGGAAATTAGCCTATAGCTCTTTACCTCACTTGCACCTCTACCTTCTTTTAACAGCAAAGTTATATTAGCTTGTTTCCATGTTTCAGGATAATGGTTTTCTTTGATGGCATTTATCGTTAATTTGAATGGTGTTAAAAATTGATCCTCAAATATTTTATAATAACTGGCGGTGAAGCCATCATTCCTGGTGTTTCCCCTTTTTAAACTTTTTATTATTTCTTCCATGATTTCTGCTATTATGATTGGTCCATTTAATACATTTCTGGGTTGGTCTGAAAGTGGCATAAAGTTAGCTTTTCCCAAAAACTGCTCTATTTTGGCTCTAGATGTTTGAGATCCTTTAAGCATTGAATTCCTGGAAGGTCTTAATTTTATTTTGGCCAGATGTTAATGTCGAATCTTTTTTTATTTCCATAATGATGTTTTGTTCTTTTAACTTTCTTATTTTATTGGCAAGCTATCTTGCTGGCTTGTTAGTTTGTTCAAA
>NW_024836977.1:0-1216 GCF_019175285.1 Sceloporus undulatus
GGGGGTGTTTGTCCAGAAAGGGACTGAGGAGGAGAGGGCGGGCACACGCCTCCTCCTCCTTGCAGAGCTTCGGTGGAGGCTCTGCCCCCAGAGGGTGGCTCCGCCCAGGAGGGTGGCTCCGCCCCCAGCATGCAGCCCCACCCCGGAGGGTGGAAGCTCCACCCCCTGGCTTCGGCCCCCCTGACTTGTCTGAGGGACATCAACCCGGCCCCCGGCTCCAAAAGGTTGCCTACCCCTGATCCATGCGGTGGTATGGTAGTGGAGGAGCACAGAATTTTAGAGTAATATCATTGGAAGGGACCCCAAGGGCCGGCTAGCCAACCTCCTGACAATGCATGAGTCCATTGAAAATGATGCAGGTGAAGCCAGAGTGACTTGTGGGTTGGCCTGAATGCTTCTGAATCACAAAAGAACCAGAGCTTGCATGCTGGAGAGAGAAAACAAAGCCATGGTAGTACATACTGCTTCATTGCCTGGATGTGGTCCAAGATGCTGCTGCAGTTACATCAGAACATCATCTGAGCTCCATGTTCCCTCTCCATAAATTTTCCATGCTTAGAGTTAGCCCTTTGAACAAAATTACTGTTTACCTACATTCAGCCCTCCATATCCACAGATTCTTTATCTACAAATTCAACCATCCATGGTTTAAAAATATTTTTTAAAAACATAAATTCCAAAAAGCAAATCCTGATTTTGCCATTTTATATAAGGGACACCATTTTACTATGGTCCGAAACAACTGCAGAAATAATCCAGATTGAGTCCATTTCAACTGTCTATTTTACCTCAATGCTAGAGGATTCTGGAAACTGTAGTTTTGTGAGACATTTAGCCTTCTGTGTCAGAGAGCTACGGTGCCACAATAAACTATAATTCCCAGGATTCCCTGAGTCAGGGTAGTGAACCAGTGCAGTTAAAGCAGTCTCAAAGTGGATTATTTCTGCAGTATGTTTTTGACCAATGCCATTGTATTTAATGGGACTTGAGCATTCATGGATTTTGGTATCCATAGGGGGTCCTGGAACCAAACCCTGGTGGATACTAAGGGCCCACTTTGAACCAAACTACTGACTTATTCTCCTTGAGTTTCTGTTTTTATATACTTTATATTCTTTGAGTAGAATGCACAGTTTCTGGTATATCAAGCTGTCATTACAGAAAATCAGTGGCCTGTTACAGACAGCCAAAATAAAGCTGCTTCGAGTCACAGTGG
>NW_024836978.1:0-1216 GCF_019175285.1 Sceloporus undulatus
GATCCCAGCTCAGCCATGTAAATCCACAGGGTGACATTGGGTAAGTCACACTCTCTCACTCATGGATATTCTGCACTCTCCTTGCCAATTATTATTATTATTATTATTATTATTATTATTATTATTATTGCATGACCTTGGCATCACCATGGGAGAGGTGCAGAGTTGGAGTTGAAGCTGAGAGCAAGTGACTTGCCCAAGGTTAGCCAGTGAATTTCTATGGTGAACTGGGAGAATGAAGATCTACTGACCTTTTCCCCTTCCCCACTGCCATTCCCTTCTCCTTTTGTCTCTTGTCTGTTTAGATTGGAAGCCTAAGGGGAGGGAAATGTCTAACAATTTGTAAGATGCTCTGATAGCCCTTTGGCTGAACAGCTGGGCAATAATAATAATAATAATAATAATAATAATAATAATAGTTAGAGTGCTAATCCCAGCTCAGCCAGGTAAATCCAGAGGTGACCCTGGGTAAGTCATATTGTCTGAGCCTCATGGACATTCTGAACCATCCTTGCACAAAAGCAAACCAATCATAGAATAAATAAATAAATTAACTTTATCATTTAAACAGGCTTTCTTGAAATGAAACAAAACCAAAGGCCAGAACCATCAGTATTCATGATGATGACAAAGTAGTAGCTGGGATTATAATAATAATAATAGTAATTGGCAAGGAGAGTGCAGAATATCCATGAGTGAGAGAGTGTGACTTACCCAATGTCACTCTGTGGATTTACATGGCTGAGCTGGGATCAGGACTCTAGCCTCCAGTTCACCATAAGTGTTTATCAGACAGGGTCTCTGCCGCATGGAACTGGGGCTTTTGCGTACTGGGCGATACGAATTCTCTTGCTAACGCGAATGTACTTTCATACCTGGCATCATTGAATGGGCACCCCTTCCGCAGGGCTTCCGAACTGAGTGCGTACTGGTGGCGAGTGCACTTAATAAGTGGATTGGCGATATCCGCATTGGGGCTCTGTTCGATCTCAGTGCAAATGGATCTGGTGTGAATTCCCAGTCCTGAACTCCGTCGCAAGACCCCCAGATTCCTACTCTCCCATGATGCCCTGTTGCAATTTGCCCCACTTTTCCTTCCAGTGGGTGTTTCCTCTTGACTCTTGATGCTGAGGAAAGGTAAGCTTGTGGTCCTTCCAGGGGTTTTTCTGCAAAGTGGGGTTTAAATTTACCCACTTGTGATTGGGGGGGGGGGGGG
>NW_024836979.1:0-1216 GCF_019175285.1 Sceloporus undulatus
TTTGACACTGCTTTAACCGCTATGGAATCCTGGGATTTTACCTTTGGGACATTAGCCTTCTCTGCCAGAGAGCTCTCATGCCACAACAAACTACAAATTCCAGGATTCCACAGGATGGAGCCAAGAGAGTTAACACACTTTAGAACTGGATTATTTCTGCAGTGCAGATACAACCTGAGTAAGTTTTTAAAGGGTAGAAGCACCGGTGTCTTGTTTTTACCCTCCTAATAATGGTTTTCCTTTAAAAAAAGTAGTTTGTATTTCAGTCTAATCCATATTCTTCTTGTTGTTGTTGTTTTGTATATTTGTTTGTTTCACTCTTGGTAATATGAGTTATTCTGGTCTGTCTCCTTCCTTCTTCCCTGAAAACCTCTCAGTAAGAAAACTGGGGAGACTTTTAATACCTCCCAAAGGAGTCACTTTTGGCCTTTTGGGGGGACTGGCCTCCTCTTAGAAGCCAAAGCCCAATGTTTGTGAAGAATAAGAATAAGGCTTGTATTAAAACTATCCTCCCCATTTCTGATCCCTTTTACAACCCATGATCCCCAGAAGGAGCAGTAATAAAAACTATCTCAGAAAAGAGACACAAAAGACACACAAAAGAGACACAAAGAGACACACTTCCTTCCTTTTGGCCCAAGGAGCCTGGCCTCCTTCTCACTCAAGGAGAGAAAGAGAGGCCTCTGTTCAACTGAGGCCTCAGAGAAGGTTCCAGAACATTATTCCCCAGAGTCACAAGCAGCACAAAATGGCCACCAGAACATAAAATGGCTGCTGGAACACAGAATGGCCAACTCCGCCTCAGCATTTGGCAGCTGGAGGCCTCAGCACAGCAGTGAAGCCTACCTCTTCCAAGCCTTGTCCCTCTCCTTCCTCCTTGTCTATCTCTGTCCCCTTCTCACTCTCTCAGTGTTGCCAACAAGCCTCGAAGATAATTCCCGGAAATGTCTGTCCAAAACCCGCTGAATCCCCCCCCAGATCACACGGAATATTCAGTCACAATTCCCGGAAAATTCCCATAATGTTAAAATGGCAGATGTTTTGCAAATAAACGTAAATATAATTGAATAAAAATAATTGTAACTTATTTCAACTCTCAAAATCACCATTGAACCAAACAAAGAATCTTTCAGTCCTTTTCAGATACTTATTTTGACATGAAGGGGGTCCAGGAAGCTTTGTGCCAAATAGAAATGTGTTCAGATGCAACCACACT
>NW_024836980.1:0-1216 GCF_019175285.1 Sceloporus undulatus
CTGGAGGCTTCTTGGCCTCCAAAACCCCCACCCGGCCTTTCCCCCAGTTCCGGCTGAGGCGGCGGCGGCGGCAGCAACGTGGCACCGGCGACGAAAAGGTAAGTAAGGAGGGAGGGAGGGAGGAAAGGAAGGAAAGAGTTGGGGGGAGGAGAGGGGAGGGAGGGAAGTTGTCCCCAATGGCGGCGCGCGTGCACGCGCGCCACCATTGGGGATAACTTCCGGATTTGCCATGCGCGTATGCTCAAATCCCTGCATGGCAAATCCGCGTATAAGGAGGACCAACTATATGGAAGTTCCTTTCTGCAAGTTTGTGAGCTAAAAAGATAGACCAAAAGACAAAGGAATTGGCCAGGAATTCCTCAGGAATTATGAAATGCTTACCTTTTACAGTTCCCCAGCTAAAACAAAAAAGAGTTAAGGTACAATAATTAGCAGTGAATAAGAAATAATTTAAAACCATAGGTTTGTCATATAATTTTAATTGGGTCCAAAATTATATGAAGTGGTTTAGAAAGTAACTACCTGTTACGTGAATGTTTTAATTGCTGATCTGAGTTACACTTCTGGACATGTATCTGCAATTTTCTCTTCACAGGTTTTCTGTCCCACCTTGGTCTCACCCTTTACTTTCTTCAGAACAGCATTGCTTAATAGTATTTACCCTCTTAATGTTCCGATCTCATGACACTGCGTTCCTTACATTTTCATACTGGTTTCCTAGTTGCTTTCAAATTTTCCATGCCCTACCTCCCCTACTACTTCGCTGTTATTGCAGTTGATCACTGTATGTAAGCTTTGCTTTCCCAGCTCAATTATCTAGTGTTTACTATTTTTTCAAATTAATTTATCCCTTCTGCCTTGTCAGCCGTTAAGCTTGGAGCTGCTACCCAAAACATCTGTGCACAAACACTGAGTTCCTATATTCTATTGCAGGGGTTCCCACCCTCCTCAGACTTGTTGATACATTTGCAAATTTGAGAAGCTGTTGTAAACACCAACCCAAAATGGCCTGCATGGTCATGTAGATGATTTATGTGAAGTAACTTGCACAAGAAACTGAATAAAAAGTTAAGTCTGAGGAAGCCTCAAATAACTGATGAAGCTGAAAGAGAATCCACTTCTTCCTTTCTTCATGTGGTGGTCATATTACTGAATAAATCTGTGTAGGATTTCTTTTTTGTATATCCTATCCCCCATTTTTTCTAGACCCAAATCA
>NW_024836981.1:0-1216 GCF_019175285.1 Sceloporus undulatus
GAATAGCGGTATATAAATAAAACAAATTATTAATTATTATTATTATTTAACCACTGTCCAAATAGGGCTCCACCAGTGCAACCTCTGGACTCAGCTTGAGTGGTTCCTGAAACCTTATTGTTCTCTGATGAAATGTAAAATCTTCCTAGCTCTAGGAAGGATGTTTGTCCTGACAGGACTCTTGAGATTAATTTGATTTTCTCTTTGGGCTCATGGAGATGGAAAAAGTGGTGGAGTGTAGTCTAGGAGAGACAGAGGTGGAGTTGGAAGATGCTGAAGGAAGCAAGCTGACGCAAAGGTGTTGGCCATATTATGTTCTTCTGAGTGGGACAATTTGTTGCGTTTTTGCTTGGGCTTGTTTGAGATTCAAAAAGAGATAATAGAGAGTGAGAAGCCTTGAACATCATACAATCCAAAATTCAGGTTTGAATTTTTAAGCTCAAAGAACCTCACAGGAAGACACACCTGACTGGGCTCCTCTGGGAAGAACATTGTTTGTTTTAGTTTTGTGACTAATCTTGCCACTCTGGAGTGGCAGCCTGAGAATATTTGCTGTGAACTATTTTGATGTCATTGAATTGATGTGTCAGATCAGTTGCTTGTCAATTCATAGCTGAACCTGCCATGGAAAAGTCATCCAAGCTTGGTAGCTGCATTTTGTTTCCTCTGTAGATCTCTGCTTGGCTCACGTTCAAGTTAGTATGCTTGAGGCAGTAAAAGCTTAAATAAATACCTTTTAGAAATACTGTTCTTATCACATAATATAACAGGAAAAACTACTGTATTAGTATGTTTTAAAGAGGATGAAAGATCTGGAAAGTATTTATCAAATAATATAAACAACACTAGAATGCGAGATTAATTTCCAGATTGTAGGTTTTCTGTTCATTTAATTAACCATGGAAATACAGTTTACTGTGTCTTTCTTGAACCATTGCATTATCTCCCCATTCCTGCCCTGGACCTGTTATGGACATATCACTAAACATCAGTAAAACGTCTTTAAGCAAACATCCAAGACGGAGCTTCTTGTCTTCCCTCCTAAGTCCACCCTTCCACACTCCTTTTCTGTCTCTGTGGACAACATTTCTATTCAACCAGTCCAGCAAGCCCGCAGTCTTGGTTTTATCTTTGACTCTTCTCTGTCGTGTATCCCTCAGATCCAGACCACAGCCAAGGCTTGTAGATTCTTTTTGTACAATATTGCCAAAATCCG
>NW_024836982.1:0-1216 GCF_019175285.1 Sceloporus undulatus
TCAAATTTTGTTTAGAACAGACATCCACATGCCAGCAGTTTTATTTGTTTATTTTTATTTAAAGTCTGCCTCTTGACCATTATAGAGGCTGACTGTGGCCTTTTGTCAAATTGTATTATATCTGGTCTGGCATCGGCTGAGAAAGCATCCACTTAGTTTGTAGATTGTCTTGACATAATTTTATGTTTACCTGATTATAAGAGATCTCATAAAATCTTTACCCCACATAAGGTTAGCCTTCGAGATAATGATATAGTTGATATAGTTGATATAATTGTCAAGGAGGATGCTGTTTATGACCTTTTAAGCACCACACCTGCTCTTTCATCAGTGTATGTATATATGTTGTGTGTGTGAAAGAGAGAGGGAATGTGTGTCTTGTCAAGCTTGAGCATAAACAGGAGAAAACCAGGGCTTATATTGAGTCATGCATCGGTTAGATATGTAGTTTTGCCCTTACCTGTCAAGGTAAATGATAAATCTTATTAACAAACATAGAATTTAGGTGTACTGTGCTTTATCTTCTTTTTCTTCTTTCCTTCCCATTTTATTGTCCTTTGTGTGTTACTTGATACTTTCTTATTGTTTCTTGCAAAAAAAGTTTTTACATTCCAATATTATTCAACATATCATAACATATACTGTATCTTATTTTTTAAAAATCTTACTTGTTAAATTGTTCTATCTATATCTTTAAAAGGAATGTACATCACAATGTATTCTCCCAATTATATTTACCATTTAACTTTGATCTTTTGTGAAATTATTCCTTCTTCTGGTTCACTTTTATATTTGTTCCAAATTCATCAACCTATAGCATACCAAAATACAATTAAACCAGATTTCCATCCAAACCCCATCTCTTCTCCCAATACGTCATGATCTGTCTCCACTCCTTTTCTATATTATTCCTTTTCTTATCCTCCAAAATATATGAAAATTTATTGAGCTCTTTTATTTCATTAAGTTTTATTAGCCATTCATCTATCTGTAACTCCTCCGATTTCCAGTTTTGTGCTATCATCTTCCTGGCAAGGGTAATCAAATGGACAGGTTGCTTACCTGTAACAGTATTTCTTCGAGTGGTCATCTGCGAATACATACAAATGGGTTTCACTGCGCCTGCGCAGTGCTGCTCGGAACCTACTGGAATCACTGGGCAGAGTTAACTCTGCAACATATTGAAACTTTTTGGCGGTAACTCCGCCCACCCGTT
>NW_024836983.1:0-1216 GCF_019175285.1 Sceloporus undulatus
AACCCCCTTCTCTTTTAGTATTCCTGTAAATTTACTGAAATCAACTTTCTTGAAGTCTAGAATGTGTGTCTATGGCCGGTTACAAACCGGCACTTGGGACGTCCGCAGGACGTCCCATTTTAAAAAAGGGGCGTCTCTTCTAGACGCCCCTGGGTCTAATATGAACTCTGTCCGTACAATATGGTGCCGGCTGTTCCACACGGCCGGCGCCATCTTTACGTATCGGACACTGTGCGTCCGAACGTGTCGTGGCGCCTGTGACATCGCGAATGCGCCCCTGGCGCCTCGCGATATCACAGAGGCGCCACAGAAAGAAGCTTCATTTTGGAGCTTCTTTTTTGCTCCATGCGGGAGCCGCGCGGTGTGGCTGCGACGGCTCCCTTACGGAGCAAACGGCCGCAGCGGCAGACCGCCTCAAAGCGGCGGTCTATAACCCGCCTATGTTTGGCTTCCCCTTTCCACAATATAATGAAATCCAGGGGAACATGGTCACTCTCACCTAAGGATCCTGCCACTTCTACACCACTAACCAGATCATCACTGTTGGTTAGGATAAGATCTAAAATAGCTTATCCCCTAGTTGCCTCTTTCACCTTTTGGGCAACAAAATTCTCTGCAAGGCAACAGAGGGATTTGTTAGACTTTAAATTTTCAGCAGAATTGGACTACCACCAAATATCAGGATAGTTTATATAACCACTTTATCTTGCTGGTGCTTGGGGAAGTAAAATAGAAGCTTAAACTTACTTTAGAATGCTTAAGCATTTGCCTTTATGGTAAACATACATTTATGAAAGAGGTATAAGCTATGGAAGCCTGGGAAATAATTGAACTTATATCTGTCTCCTATCAGAGAAAAGTGCTATGTTTCTTTACAGCACATCCCTTAGCAGCTGGTAGAGGACTGGCAATAGTTTTGCACTCTGCATAACAGCTAATTGAAATTCAGAAAAAGATCAAAATTAAATCCAGTTGCTGTTATGGCTTGTTGGGGATGGTCTGAAAAGACAGAACAGACACAAAAGGCAAGGAGAGAGAGAGAGAGAAACAGCAGCTGGAGACAGCATGTGCTGGATAAGACAGATGCACAGCCAAGTATGAGGAAAACCAGCAATGAACACAATTGAAGACATCTGGTATACCAGTTAAAGTGTCCATCAAGTTCTAGAAGCAAGTAAGTGGTATGTATTTGACAACTGGAAATACTGTTAGGGAG
>NW_024836984.1:0-1216 GCF_019175285.1 Sceloporus undulatus
AACTTTCTTAATTTCAAAATAAATCAACTTCCAATATTGTATCGCTTTCCCAAAGTCCACCACAAATGATAGATTGAGCCCTTTTCCTTTTCACATTTCCAATACAAATTACTGCAATTCTTTTCTTTTTTTAGTATAATCTTTATTAGGCATTAAAAACACATAAAGATACACATAACAATATATAAGATGAACGACATATACAGCATTACATCTTAAATAAATGTATTAGTTATGAACTATACACAATATACAGTATTCTAATCTAAAATTAAAGCAAGAGTAAGTAAGACTTCCAAGAGAAAGATGGGACACGATTATGCCAAATTATAGCCCTTAATGCAATCAGATCTAAACGAATAGAATTAATCCATGCACAATTTAAATATAGTAAAAAAAAGTCATATATCATATCTTATACTTATGTTTTTCCTTCTGTGCCTAATCTCATATCCTTCCTGATAAGATAAATCAAAAATCATAGCTACCATATAAAATTAGGGGATAGGCCTTCCTTCTTAATAAACAACATAAAAGGATGCTGTACTTTCTTTGTTATTTCCCATTCAAGGTTTTTCCTGTAGCAAGTGAGTTTCTCCAATTCCATATAATCCAATAGTTTCATAGTCCAGTCCTTCCACAAGGGCTGCCCTGACCCTTTCCAACAAGAAGCAGACACCAATCTGGCCGCTGAAATCATATGAAACAGTAATTTTCCATGCATATTCTTAAGTTTAACATCCATAACCATATTCAACAAAAACATTCTCGGACCAAATGGGGATTTATAATTAAGAATCATTTGCATCTTCTGATGAATCCCTTTCCATTATTTCTTGGCATGCTGACATTGCCACCACATATGTACCAGGGATCCTGGGGAGTTACCACACTTCCAGCAGACCAAATTTTGGTTTTTGTACATTTTGGAGAGCTTTAAAGGAATTAGCTGCCACCTATTCTGCATCTTGTAATAATTTTCTCTGATTGCTATACAAGCAGTATATTTCATTCGGACCCAACAGTTTCCCCCCCACTGTTCTCAGGGTAAATTTTCACCCAAATCTTGTGCCCATTTTATCATTGACGGCTTAATTCGCTCGTCATGCATTTGAAGGTTTAACAAATACTTATAAAGCTTAGAGATTCTACCTACACTTTTTCCAAAAATTATTTTGTCAAATTCAGATAAAACAAGATTAATACCAATGGTCTT
>NW_024836985.1:0-1216 GCF_019175285.1 Sceloporus undulatus
CAATGCTGGTCTGTTCGCCCTGAAAGGCCCAGTGAACTCTCTTAGTCCTTTCAGCATTCACAAGATTCTCTCTCTGAGGGTTTGGAGGCGAGACTAATAATAGTAGTAGTAGTAGTAGTAATAATAATAATAATAATAATAATATCAATAATTAATACCCTGCTTTCCATTGGATTTATTTTGAATTTTAAGGAAAGTTCAGGTTTGATTTGCCCTTAGCGCTGTTGAATTGTATTTTCTGTGGTCCGTGAAAGATTGTATAAATGTGTGCACATAAAAACACTTTGTATTTTCTGCAGGTGTGGAAAGAACCAAGATGCTTCCAAAAGAAGGGAGAGAAGAGAAACAACCCTCAATTCCCCCTTTGGGGAAGAAAAAAAAACCTCTGAAAAGGTTAGTGTCCAGACCTCCTTTTTTTGTGGTGGAGCCATTGGGAATTTGACTGACTAGGATGCAATGGGGGTGTTATTTACAATCCTCTGTCTTTCAGCAAAGGCTGTTTTCTATTGCAGATTACCTTTTGAGATGTGGCAGTGTTCTTCACAGAGGAGGAATGGCCACTCTTGAGTCCAAAACAGAAATTTCTGTACAACGAGGTGATGATGGAGACCTATGAAAATGTGTCCTCTGTGGGTAAGGACCCATTGCCCTTCCTATAGAATGGGGCAAGTGCTCTAGAAATCTACTTTGCATGCAACACTGGTTCCAGTTTAATTTTTATAGTAACATCTTGGGAAATCATGGAATTTGTAGTTTGTAGTTTCTAGAACTGCCCACATTACACCGATTCTTAAATCCCTCCACTGGCTGCCCATTAGGTGTTGGTTGTGACCTTTAAAGTCCTACATGGCTTGGGTCCTGACTACTTGCAGGAGTGCCTTCTTCCACACAATCCTCCCCACACTGGAAAAAGTCTCCTAAAGCCTAAGAAGACTAGATTGGCTACAACAACCCAGAGGACCTTTTCTTCTGCCATTCCTAGGCTTTGGAATGACTTTCTGGAAGAGATCCGTCACATCACCACCTTAGAAGCCTTTTAAAAGGCTATTAAGACAGATCTCTTTCAGCAGGCCTTTCCAGATTAGGGCTTTTCACTGTCACCGACACTGTTATTGATACCGATACCCCAGCTACCTTACATAGATAGAAGTTCTCCCCTCAGCCTCTCCACCCATCTAGTCTTCACATGCGGTTTAAAGAATAAAGGAGGTAGGAA
>NW_024836986.1:0-1216 GCF_019175285.1 Sceloporus undulatus
CAGACGCCCCCAACCCTAGTAAGTACACACTACATACAAAATGGCAGTGCCCATTCTACATGGGCACTGCCATTAGGACGTCACGACCGTGCCACCTCCAAACAGGGTGGCGCAGATGTGCTGTCCTGGCGCCATGGAAGGGCACCTGTGGTGCCCTTTCCACAGCACAGGAAGGAGCTCCGAAATAGAGCTTCTTCCTTCATTTGTGTTGCTGGTGCAGCTTTTACATGGCTGTGCCAGCGACACAAAGGAGAAAGGGGCCGAGCGGCCCCTTTCTCTTTTCCCCGCCGCTGTCGGGGTGTCCTTGGGGCTTGAAGCCCCAAGGAACCCCTTTCCAGGCCGTGGGAAGCGGCCTTTTGCCGCTTCCCGCAGCCTGGAAAAGCGGTGGATTGGGGCCTCAGGCCTGCCACTGTGGCAGCTGAGGCCCCAACCTATTGGGGAAAGGGGCGGTCTGTAACACACCTTTGAGGGTGGTTCTCTTTCACAGGCAGAAATCTAGCAGTATGGGCCTTTAGACCCTGCAATGTGCCCAGCCCTCATATAAAGAATAATCTTTAATCTCCCATGTATAGAGGGTGAACTTTATGTATGTATGTGTGGAGAATCTCTCCTTATTAATCTGAATCCTGATTTTCAATGAGTTCCACTTCACCTATATTGAAAGCTCTTCCTTCCAGACAATCACCCCACTGCATGTTGTAGGTGATGAAAATGGTTCCAGGGGTAGAATCAGTGCATGCCTGTCTGCCTGCTGCTCCTCTTTGTGTGTAGGCTCTATATGATTTTAAAAAACCAACTGGGACTCCAGTCTTTTCTGAAAGCTAGTAATATGTCTAGAGAGCACTGATAGCTGTAGAAGAAGTTCTCAGGATCTTCTGGAGGTGAGGGAAATGTGGCTTATAATGGGATTGTTTTAGAACCAAGTTTTGCCTTTGAGGAGATATTTACTACTCCCACTTACTCTGTAAAGCAAAGCTGGTGGTTAAGGCACGTTACTGCTGTTGCTGTCAAGCTGTGCTTGGTGCCATACTCATTTTCTTAACAGGAGCGGCTAATGGTAATTACAATTCTATGAGTTACAGGAATATTTTTGAAGACAATTTACTATTTTGTAAGAATGCAGAAATGTCAGGCCATATTCTGTTTAGTACAGTTGCTGTACTGTGTCCAACTTCTGGGGCGAGGAGGAGGAGGAGAATATAACAGAAAAGGAGTC
>NW_024836987.1:0-1216 GCF_019175285.1 Sceloporus undulatus
AAAAGAATGGAGAGGGATTAAAAAATATGAATGAGAAGAAATATTAGAAATTAGAGAAAACAAAAAAGGTATGATGGGCAAAATTCATAAAGTATTATTATTGTGGGACACAGAGCAAGAAACAGTGAAAGAGGTAATGCTCAGTTGGGCGAAGGACATAGGAGACGCGATTGATTACGATAAATGGGAAAACACATGGAAGAAAAATGTCAAATTTACATTGGTACAAAGCTTGAGAGAAAACTGGTTGAAAATGTACTTGAGATGGCATCTAACCCCAATAAAAATAGCCAAAATATATAAGAAAATGAATAATTTATGTTGGAATTGTGATAAAGCAGCAGGCTCCTATTTTCATTGTTGGTGGAAATTCGGAAAAGCGAAAGAATACTGGAGGCAGATAATAGATGCAATAAATACGATGCTAGAAATTACACCAGAAGAAACCCCAGGATGAATGTTATTAAGGATGTTGGAGGACAATACAGATAAGAAGTATGGGAGGATATGGATGTCTATGTTAGCTAGCGCCAGGGTTTATACGCCAGGAAATGGAAGACAAAAGGGATACCAGAAACAGAAGGATGGGTTAACTCTCTCTATGATTTATTGCAGATGGACAAACTGTCACCCATGTTGAGAGAAAATTTGTGAGAAAGTATATCAGAAGACTGGGGAAAAGTATTAGGTTTCATTAGGAAGAAATGGGGAAATAATTTGATTATCTATTGACGATACTTCTTGTTGCACTTTAATTTACTATTATCATATTGTTAAATATGATTAGAAATAATTCAAGGATAAAAGGACTTATATAAAGGGAGAAGAAACAAAGGTGACAGCCTTTGTGGACGACCTAGTTGTGATTCTTGAAGACCCGATAAATAATACCGAACATTTAATGTGTGAATTAAATTGGATTTAAGATCAACAAGGGAAAATCTATGATAATACCAAAAAATTTGAATAAGCAAGAAAAAGAATTATTGAAACAAAAAACGGGATGTCAAGTCACAAATAAAGTAAAATATTTAGGAGTCTGGTTATCAAATAACAACACGAATCTTTTTGATAATAATTATAAAACAATGTGGAATAAGATATCTAAAGAACTGTGTAGATGGTCAAACCTAAATTTATCCCTCTTTGGCAGAATAAATGCAATAAAAATGGCCATACTCCCTAAGATTGTATTTCTTTTTTATGAATTTACCAA
>NW_024836988.1:0-1216 GCF_019175285.1 Sceloporus undulatus
GGGGGGGGGGGGGGGGAGGATCTGGGACTTGTTTCAGGCACCTTCCTCCCCGAAACCCATTATTAGAGCCTTCCACAGCTCACTGTGATGCTTTAAATGATTATTTCACAGGTAATGTCTCTCACATAAGAGCCAAATTGGATGTCAGCATTATTGTAGAGGCTGTAAGTGAGGTGTCCATAAGTAAGATCATCCTGGATCAATTTGACTACTGAGGGTGTGGACAAGCTCCTTTTAAGTGTGAAGAGGAGAACTTGCCCTCTCGACCCTTGCCCTTTATATATCACCTGAGATATGTCATAGATGCATCTCTTAGTTAGGGCTATTTTCCATCATGCTTAAAAGAAGTGGTGTTACGGCCTCTTCTGAAAAAGCCCTCCCTCGATACCTTGGAGATGAACAATTACAGATCGGACTCCCGTCTTCCATTTCTAACCAACATAATTTTGAGGGCAGTTGCTCTTCATCTCCAAGTGGTCTTGGATGACACAGATTATCTGGACCCATTTCAAACTGGCTTCAGGATGGGATACGGAGTCGAAACTGTTATGGTTGCCTTAGTAAATGATCTTTGCTTCAAGGGGGGATGTAACTTACCAAACTTTAAGCTGTATTATTATGCAGCATGTCTCAAATGGTTAGAAGAATGGTTCAAATTAGAAAACAAGAATTTATTGAATATAGAAAAAGCTAACCTGAATCTTGGTATACATGCATATATGTGGTATACAAAACCAAAAGATAATAATACTTTTAGCTATCATGTTAGAAGAAGATCATTGCTTAAAGTATGGTATAAAATGAGACATCAATTTTGGGTGTCATTGCAAGAAGCTTATTACAATAGAACAAAGGACAAAGATAGACAATGGCTAAGATATGGAGATTTAATAAACAAAACACCAGAAGAAAAATACAATATGAAATCTATGGAAGAACTTAATGAAAGAGGAAACATGAAGGATTGGTTTTTATACAACTAATTAAACAATTGTTTTAAGGCAGATAATAAAGCTCCTGAGTTAACGATGAATAACAATTAAATAGATAAAATTATGATGGACCAAAAAGGTAAACACATATCAAATATTATAAGCTATTAAAAGAAAGAGATCTAGAAGATGAAATTATTAAACACAGCATGGTAAGATGGGCACATGATATAAATAAATCTATAACTGTAGAGGAATGGGGAAAATCATGGAAAGGAACAAAT
>NW_024836989.1:0-228 GCF_019175285.1 Sceloporus undulatus
GAAGAAAAACCAAAGTCCCTTGACCAAGTACACACTTCTGAGAAGTATAGTTGAACCCAAGAGCAAATCACTTCTTGTTAAACCAGCTTGACATGTTAAATATGCATAGCCATGTGGACTCATGTTCAGTGTGAAACCGAAAGAGTTTGGTTACGCAGTAAGCCTCTGAAATATGCAAGAAGCCATCTTAAGTAGAGCCATGTTCAATGCCCAAATGTGCTGTTTGGA
>NW_024836989.1:328-1216 GCF_019175285.1 Sceloporus undulatus
ACATGCATTTATATTAACATTTTTAAAAAAGCATCAATTTTTTGCATGTCCTCCATTTAAAAATGTGTCCTACATTTGAAAATGTTGTCCTATGTTATTTATTTATTTATTTATTTATTTATTTCGCTTTAGCCCCACAGTTGTCTGAGAGACAGCAAGCCGGCCCCTGGCTCAAAAAGGTTGCCTACCCCTGCTTTAGAGCTTGGTGGAGTCCTCTTCTTTGGAAGTCTTTAGACAGAGGCTGGATGGTGGTTGGAATCTGCATTCCTGCATGGCAGAAGAGGGTTGAACTGGATGGCCCTTGTGGTGTGTTCCAACTCTATGATTCTATAATTCTAGTGGAATCATAGCACCATGATAATTTAGCATACAAGGGACCTCAGTCTTCATAGAAAGGAAAAAGGATTACGGTTCCTTACCCACAGAGGCCACATTCTGATAATTCTCCATCATGACATAACTGTACATCAGTCTCTGCTTCTTTGTCAACAGTTTCCATTCATCCTCAGTGAAATATACTGCCACATCGGCAAAGGTCACCTGCAACAGAAAATAGCCCTCATCCAGAGAGTGACTAAGGAAAAGGGGAGGAAATCGCATGATGCATCCAAATATTATTTCATCACTTCAGAATTCAGTCCAGGAAATAAACTTTAAATTCTGTCAGCAAGAAGAAGAAAAAACCTACTGCCTTTGAGATCCAGTTTGTCTCGAATCCTTTCAATATAATATACAATATAATAAACAATATAATTAAGGCATGGCTGTGATATAGAGGATGGATTAGGATACTCACTATCCCAACACATACAGTACATTTAGCCACCAAAGAATTATAGTGCATTTAGACATTTCTTGCCACATTTCAGAGGCAAAAGCTAATTTTAA
>NW_024836990.1:0-1216 GCF_019175285.1 Sceloporus undulatus
GGACGGGAGGGACCCGGTGCCGCCAAAACCGGGAAAATCCTGGTTGCAGCTGGGTTATGGCAACCCTATCTAGGATCCATTTGTTTGTCCTTTTGGCTGTCCATGGGATCCTCAGCACTCTTCTCCAGCACCACAGCTCAAATGAATTGATTTTCTTCCTATCATCTTTCTTAACAGACCAGCTTTCTATACCATGTACCATATGAAAAACATCCTATGATCATCAAAATTTGCTGGGCCTTCATTTTGAAATCACAAAGACAGCAGGAATTATATGTAAGAAATGTTAAAGCAATATTGCTTTTAAATTAAGATGGGCTATCCATTTGTATAATAGCATTGCAATATATTCTGTATAAAGCTCCAATTTGTCTTTCTTTTTTACTTTTAATGTATATTTAGGCGATTAATGTTCTAAGAGAAAAGCAGCTCTCTTGTACTATTATGTTAATACTTGCAATCTGCCATTTTTTCTTAAGACTGCAGCTGCACTGTAGAAATAATCCAGTTTGACACCACCTTAACTGTCATGACTCCATCCTATGGAATCATGAGATCTGTACTTTGTTGTGGCATTAGAGATCTCTGGCAGAGAAGGCTAAAGCCCGTTACAGACGGGCTCTTGAGGTGCCCTCATCACGTGCTAGGGGGTGGCCGGGGACCTAGCATCCACACCGGCCTCACCCCTAGCACGTGGCGGGGGCGTAATAATGGCGGCGCCCTATACACACAGGCGCCGCCATTATTACGTGTCGGATACATAGTGTCCACTCGTCGCACGGCGCTTATGACGTTGCGAGTGCGCCACTGGCGCCTCGTGGCGTCATAACTGCGCCACAGGAAGAAGCGCCATTTTGGGGCTTCTTTTTTGCTCCACGCGGGAGCCACACGGTTTGGCTGCTACGGCTCCCTCGCGGAGCAACCAGCAGCGCCGGCAGACCGCCGCTTTTAGGTGGTCTGTAACGCGCCCAAATATCTCACAAAACTACACATCTCAGAATTCTATAGCACTAAGCCATGGCAGTTAAAGTGGTGTCAAACTGGATTATTTTTGCAGTGCAGATGCAGCCCAAGGGTCTCAAACTCTGACCAAAACTTGCAATTGTAATATAGCATGTGTTGGTACCATAAAGCACCAAAATGAACTATGTAGCTCTGGAGGGAAGGAACACATAGAGAAGTTTAATGTTCCTCCATAAAGGTGGAGGAACCAAAC
>NW_024836991.1:0-1216 GCF_019175285.1 Sceloporus undulatus
GACCCTCCAGACCCCCATCCTTGGCTCCAAAATGGGGGCTCTTCCCCTCAGCCATCCTTCTCACAGAAGAACCAAAATTGGGGGTCTCCCATCACCATCTTGAGGCCCCCTCCTTCCCTTTCCTGCCAAGTAAACCCAGAAGGAGCCCTTCTTCTTCCTCAGCAGCCAATGGTCAAAGCCACCAGCCTTCTAGAACCCTATTCAGGCTCCAAGCCAACCGCCAGCCTTTCCCAGAATTCCACGCTCTCCCTCCTCCCAGCGGAGGAGACCAGAGACGGAGCAATGGGTGCAAACTCCAGGAAAAGAGAGTTTATTTTCTTAAACTTGTAATTTCAGTTGCGTCCCTTTATGAGGGAGAAAGGGATATTATTATTATTATTATTATTATTATTATTATTATTATTATCAACAATTATGATAATTAGTTTCTTGTTCCCAAAACCACAGAGCTTTGTGAAATCTCAAAGACTGTGTTTATCACACGGGGTTCTCCAGGAACTCCTCTTGTGCCTGTGTCTCTATTGGAGTTAAAACTGTGAGACTTTGCAATAGGTGAGATCTGGAGTCAGTCCTGGGCTCAAAAAATCAAACACATTTGAAACAAAAGAAGCTTTATTGATGAATCCAGGCAGAAACATCGATGATCTTATGTAAATATATGTGCGTATGTTATAATGTCGATATGTATTTCTATTGTTTAGTGTAGATATATGTTGTTTTAGGGTTTCTATTCTTTTTTCTTTTCCTTATTCTTTATAGATTGTTATACTTTATTCTTAATAAAAATTATTAAATAAAAAAGAAACAAAAAAAAAAGCTTTATTGATGAATCCAGGCAGAAACATCCATTAACATCTTTTTGCAAAGGCTGAAGTCCAAAGGCACTTGCTCCCTTCTTAACCCACTCAACCCCTCCCTAACCCAGCCCCCAGTTCCCAAGCTAAAGCAACACAAGCCGAGGTTGCATAGATACCAAGGTTGTCTATACTTCCCTTCCCTTCTCCCTGACAGCCTCACCTTGAAGAGTGGTGTTCCCAAGCCAGCTTCACTCCTCCTTGATAACGTCTACAGCTGCAACCCCATCCCCTCTCCAAACACCCTCCTTCATCTAAAAGCCACTCCATCTGTCCGTCTATCATTTTCCATTGCATGCTTTCTATAACCCATCACTCTACACTACCTACTATGAACTACAACTATAACTCCTACTTTAATA
>NW_024836992.1:0-1216 GCF_019175285.1 Sceloporus undulatus
TGTCCTAATTTAATGCTAGGGAATTCTGGGAACTGTAGTTTTGTGAGAAATTTAGCCTTCTCTGTCAGAGAGCTCTGATGCCACAATAAACTACAATTCCAAGGATTTCCTAGCACTGAGCCATGGCACTTAAAGCCATCTCAAACTGGATTATTTCTGCAGTGTGTTTTGGACCTTTCTTCACACATTTTTATAAAATGTGGATTCTTCATCATTTAGGTGCATAAATGCCTATTAAATGCATCAGCTTGCCATTCTAGTTTATTTTTCCAATGATAAATTTGCCTTGTTCATCTTGAAATGTCAGTTTAAGCTGTAATGTTTTGTTTATTAAAAGACTGTTCCATTTCTTTTGTTACTGTTTGCAGGGATAAATTTCAAGCCCATGCTCCTACTCTGCAAAAGTCTAAAATATTTTTTATTCTTACATCAGTCTCTTGGAAACAAATAATATCATATTTTGGGATTATTCTTTTAGAAAATGACAGATTTTCTTTTCTTTTCGGAGGCAAATTTAGTCCTATCACACTCCATGCGATTATTGTCAAATTCATTTCTGTTGTTTTATTCAAATATTTTTCTTCATTATTATTATTTTTATTTCTTCTTAATAGCTTCTGGCTTTTATATCTCTCCTCCATTGTTGGTTGTCAAATCCTCTAGAACTATCCCTCAAAGAGCTATGTCTGTTTTCTATAGCTCCAACAAAAACATAAACTCTCAGCATTTCCTCAACATTTTTTCTGGTATTTCTGTAACACGATTATTTCCTTCTCTTTTTTTAAAGCCTTTACTTGAAATGTGTTTTCAGTATATAATCATTAATGGTTTTCTGTGTAAAGTCAGTTATCATATCTTTTGGCAGTTTTTTCCTCTGTGCATAGCCAAAGTTCTGCCTGTATAATGCTTCAGGGTATTTAGTCATCTGTTTCAAAGGAACACTTACAATATCTGCCAAAGATTTCATATTCTACCTTTTATTTTTAAAAACTCTTCTGGGACACCTTTTAGTGTTTGTGTTTATTTTAACAATCATCACTCTTCTTTTGAAATCTTTCTAAATCAAACCATAAAGCAACAATTCCCTTCATGTTATCAGAGATATCCTGTTTATATTTATTAGTACAGTGGTACCCCGGGATACGAATGCGCCGCCTTACGAAATTTCCGGGTTACGAAAAAAATCCATAGAAAAAAACTGTTCCGGGTTACGAAG
>NW_024836993.1:0-1216 GCF_019175285.1 Sceloporus undulatus
GGAAGGTGGAGATCTAAGGCCTACACCGAAGGCCTACCGCCAACCCTGCCAAGAGCGATGCTAATGATTAGTGCAATGGTCCAAGTGCGGACGGACATAACCAGCGTAGGCCTTAGATCTCCACCTTCCAATTTTTTGGATGTCCTGCGCGGGCAAGCCTGCCCTGGAAGCAGCCGTGGCAGCGCCTATGCGAAAAGAAGACCTCCGAATTCCTCAGCTGGAAGCCCCAAATGTTTTAAAGTCATTCTCAGCACCGAAACAAATTGATATCTGGTAAGCGGAGATCCATCCAAATGAACAAAAAGAAATTCAAAAACCATAGGCCGAATCCTCCAATAAGATCGAAGGGCCTTAACCGCACAGACAGGTGAGCCACGTAAGCGATGCAACACCACAGTCTGACCAGCTCCCAATTGGTCGCACTTGGACCGGCGAACCGTAAAAGAAACACTGTGCTTCAAAAAAGAGATGTCAGAGGCACCCAAAGCCCGCCCTGACAAATCGCTCTTGGACCCAGCCACCAATTCTCCCAATCTGAAGGCACCAAAGAAAGCCACCGTAAATGCTGCACGAAACAGTTTGAATTCAAAACGAGATGAACAAACAACAGGTAAATGCATATATAACTTGCATAACAATTGAAAACATATAGGGCGCCGTACATCTTTTGTAATTGCATGAGCTCTTCTCCATCCTTCGACAGCCCTTTTTACCAGAAAAGAAGCGCAAGGGTCACTAAAACCACCTGCCTTTGAAAAGAAAGAAATGCCAGCGAGATGAATGGCCATAGTTTTGGGAGCAATGTTATTGTGCCTAAGCCAAACCAAAAATTGCAAAACCACTTCTGTGGTAACCGGCCAACAAGGCTATAAAGCTGCTTCACCAAAAAACTGAAAAAGTTTCTTTAAAGCATTCTTATAGCTCTTAAAAGTAGATGGAGCAATGGAACCCAAAATGCCTTGTATTATTTCAGACATCCAACCTCCCACATGGACACTGGAAACTGGGTAGGTTGAAGATCTGCCTCTGGGGCCAACAGACGAAACCGCTGAACCTGGAATCGAGAAATCGCATCAGCAATCTCATTTTTTAATCCTGGGACATGTCGAGCTGTGAAAGAAATATTGTTAACCAAGCAACATAAAACAAATTTCCTGACTAAACCCATAACCCTAGTGGATTTAGAGGTTTGCTTATTAATGACAGCCACCACAGC
>NW_024836994.1:0-1216 GCF_019175285.1 Sceloporus undulatus
TATGTCTTGCTTTCCCCATCTGTGAAATGCTGAGGGATATGGAAGACTTTCTCTGAACCTAAATTGGGGATGGGCCCAGTGGCCCTCAAGCCCAGAGGACTCCCCAGAACTGTTTTTGAAATTAGGAGAGATATGGCTAAATTCACTATATTTCCTTGGTGACTAAATGTACTTTACATGTTGGGCTAATCAGTATCCCAATCAATGAATAATATCTCAGAAATGGTCTAAATTATATTGTTTATTATACTGTATATTATATTGAAAGGATTAGAGACAAACTGGATCTCAAAGACTGTAGCTTCTTGCTTTCTTGAAGAATTTAAAGTTTATTTCCGGGACTGAATTCTGAAGTGTTGAAATAAGATTTGCGATGCACCATGTGCTTTCCTCCCCTTTTGCTTAGTCACTCTCTGGATAAGGCTATTTTCTATTGCAGGTGACCTTTGCAGATGTAGCAGTATATTTCACTGAGGAGGAATGGAAACTGTTGACAAAGAAGCAGAAACTTACATACAGTTCTGTGATGATGGAGAATCATGAGAATGTGGCCTTTGTGGGTAAGGAACCTGAATCCATTGCCCTTCCTGTGAAGACTGAGGGCCCTTTCATCATTCACTGTCAGAGTGCTTGGTTTCCACTTATAATTATAGAATCAAAGCAACTTTCTGACAATAAGGGCTGTTTGATAGTGGAACACATTCTTTCCTCGGAGTGTAATGGAGTTTCCCTCCTTGGAGGTCTTTAAACAGAGAATGGATCACCATCTTTCGAGGATGCTTTGATTGAGAGTTTCTGCATGGCAGGGGGTTGGACTGAATGACCCTTGTGGTCTCTTCCAACTCTACGATTCTATGATTCTATGATCAGTTATGAGTAATATCTATGAAGGGAAGACAGGGGGACACAAAACCTGCTTTTTCTCTAATGTTTCTTTTCCATCCTGAGCTTGCTTAGCTCCATGGCTGATTCCAGAGGCCCTTTGTTACCCAAAATGCTGGAGTTTTGGAAGGCCACCCGCAGATGCAATGCTTTTAGGGGAGTTTGGTACTTAGCTGAAAAGAGAGCTATAGAATGGTTGGGGGCAAGAACGACCTTGGGATTCAGCCCAACTATACCAGGCCCAGAAGCACACAGAATTCCAAAGGCATTTGAAATAGGCTTTCTGATTTATTTACGGGAAAAGCAAAATACACAGACACATACACATACACAC
>NW_024836995.1:0-1216 GCF_019175285.1 Sceloporus undulatus
ATTACAAGGGAGAGTTCAGTAGCATCTCTGTGTGTAAATTGTTGTTCTAGGAGGAGAACAAGAAATAAGGTTTTTATAGATATAATTCAGGGGAAAACAATTATATGTTCGTAAAGAGAAGATACTGAAGACATCCAAGAAGATACGAAGAAGAAAAACCTTCAATGACAAGAAAAGGGTAATAATAAGCAAAGTGTTAAGAAGATAATGGACCAAAAGGAACGGATTCAGAAGGAGGATAATGAAAGAGAAGGAATTACGGAGAGAAAGGACTAAAAGGAGTTCAGCTGAAACTATGCATTAATTAGAAAAGGTTTCTTTCATTTTGGGAAAATGCAAGAAGTGAAGACTTTTGGTCTTTTCAGACACAGTTTAATAAAGACTATTTAGAAGGAAAGACCCAAACTGGTTTAAAGGTAAATGGGAAAGAGCCCTAGGGATCCCGAAGTCTGCTTCCAAGGGCCTCCTGCTGAGTGACTGTTGCTCCCATCATCCAGAGAAGCCTCTCCTCCTCCCTTTAGCCCTGAGAGGGGCTCCTGCAAAGTCCATCATCCCCAAAAGCTCCCTCAAAAGAAGAGAGCGGGAAAGAAGGAAAGAGGCTGCTGGAGGCCATTGCTCTGACACCTCCTTTTTTACAACAAGATACAAAAAGGCTGCAAAGACTGTGAGCTGAAAGCAGACCACGTAACAATCAGCTGTAGATAAGAGCAGCCTCTGGTGGCCTTTCTTTGCCTTCCACCAAAACAAAGGGACATTAGAGTAAAATAAATATCTGCCCCAAAATGAGTGCTTAGAGTCTTAGCCACCCAGAGTCCCCTCTCTTTGGGACATCCTTCCAGGACACAGTGAGACCTTGGCCTGGCCCCAGCACTTCCTCCGCCTGCCTCCACCTCCGCTCCCCCTCCAGCCCCAGAAGCCCACTTCACCCACAGCCCTCTCCATGGACCCTGCCCCACGCCCTCCCTGCCCTCACAGCCTTGCCTCTGGGAGGGTCTCTGAGGCCCAGGAGAAACTTTGGGGCTCTTCTTCCTTTTTATTGGATCAAAATTTGCATGGCTCCGCCCTTGGCAACTCCCACTAGTCCTCTGAGTCCTCTCCCTGTCTGAGTTCCATGGCTGCTGGGAGGGAGGCGGGGGTCTCAATCTCTAGGGAAGGAAGCAGCGCCACCACCTGGCCACTGCACTGTAATTGCAAGACTGGCTGAAGAAATTACATT
>NW_024836996.1:0-1216 GCF_019175285.1 Sceloporus undulatus
AATAGGTTTTTGTGTTTTATTTAGGGGGAACGTAAAACACACACACAAACTAGGTAACAAAGCTGGGAGTGGTGAATAGTGTGAGGCTTTGCTAAAGGTAATACATTACCTAGATCAGTGATGGTGAACCTTTTAGAGGCCGAGTGCCCAAACTGCTACCCAAAAGTCACTTATTTATTGCATATTGCCGTGTCCCTCTGGCTTTCTAGTAACAAACTCTGGCAAAATCTGTGCTGGAGTGATGGCACACGTGTTCCCAGAGAGGGCTCTGAGTGCCACCTCTGGCATGTGTGCCATAGTTTCGCCATCACTGACCTAGATGGATCTCGAATCCATTTGCTGCGGGTCCAGAATGGGGAAAGAAGACAGTAACTTCAATGGCAAGTGGGGCTGGCAAGTGTAGAGAGGTGTTTAGCAATGTAAATCAACAGAGGGTCTGTCTGCAACTGGACTGACGCTGAAGAACAGCCCGTTGGGGCTGATATTTATACTGAAATTGTTGCTTGGGGGCAGAAACCGAGCATTCAAAAAGGTTTAAATTGCTTTAGAATGTTTTTTGTGTGGGGAAAGAATTGTATGAAACTGAATTAAATGAAATGGGTGCTTGGTGGAAAGACTTCAGCCAAAAAGGATTATCGCACCGGCTCTCAGGTCCTTCTTGGCTTTGAATTCTGGTCCCATTGAAAGCCAAAGTATAGCACAGTCTGAAGGCAACACTCCCAGAGCTCAATAATAACACAGCCAGAACAGAAGCAAATCTCCGGATATAGGTATTGGCAGTGCACTAACCACTTTCCACACTTAAATATAACTCACAGACACAGTTGATTTCCTCCATGTCCTTGGAGGTTCTGTAGCTTGAGTTGCAATGGAAAACAAATATGTACCAGCTCTCCTCTCTGACTTTCATCAACTTCACAATCTCTTGTACACACAACTCCAACCCACATCAATCTGTATGTGAGCTGTATACTGTATTGGTTGTGAGTCCTCTCCTGGTGCCACACAGCATGAAGCATCCTCTGCTGTTAGTTTGCATCATGCCATGTGCTCTGACTCAAGACTCTATGGCAATCTCACAGGAAATGATGCCACTTTTCAGTTAAAATAGTTTTACATATATTTAATGGAATATTTTTCAATGGCCTGACTATCTGCATCTACTGATTTCCTCATGGCAGTTCCCCTACAATCTCTTCTTTGCTAGCTCCTAGGA
>NW_024836997.1:0-1216 GCF_019175285.1 Sceloporus undulatus
TGGCTGCCATATTTTGT
Source organism: Sceloporus undulatus (assembly GCF_019175285.1). Classification (NCBI taxonomy): domain Eukaryota; kingdom Metazoa; phylum Chordata; class Lepidosauria; order Squamata; family Phrynosomatidae; genus Sceloporus; species Sceloporus undulatus. The sequence goes on from NW_024836997.1 coordinate 18, forward strand.
ACTAACTAAAGCTTTCGGACTTGATACAAGAGTAGCCCTATGTAGAGCACATTACAGAAATCTAGATGAGAGGTTACCAGAGCATGTATCACTGTTTCAAGGTCCCTTTGGCCCAAGTAGGGTCGCAGTTGGCGTATCAGCCAAAGTTGATAGCAAGCACTTCTGGCCATCGCATCTACTTGAGATGTCAACTACAGGGACATGTCCAGAAGTACTCCTAAACTGCAAACTTCGTCCATTAGGGGAAGTGTGACCCTGTTCAGGACAGGTGGACAAATTTCCTTCCCCAGGCCTGGGGAGCCTATCACAAGTACTTCCGTTTTCTCCGGATTCAGGCTGAGTTTGTTTTTCCTCATCCAGCCCATTACCGACTCCAGGCAGGCGTTCAGAGGAGAGACAGCATCCTTAGTCACTGCACCAGTCGGAGACACAGAGAAACATATTTGGGTGTCATCAGCATACTGATAACACCGCGCCCTGTGTCTCCGGATGATGTCTCCCAGCGGTTTCATGTAAATATTCAACAAAGTGGGGGACAAAATAGCTCCCTGAGGGACACCAGATGTTAGATCCCTCTTAGAGGAGCAAATGTCCCCCAACTGCACCATCTGGAATCTGCCCTAGAGGTAGGAATGGAACCACTGGAGTGCAATGCCTACAATGCCCAACTCCCCCAGGTGTTCCAGAAGGATATCGTGGTCAATGGTATCGAAAGCCGCTGAGATGTACAAGAGCACCAACAGGGTCACACTTCCCCTGTCAATGCCCAGATGGAGATCATAGACTAAAGTGACCATGGCAGTCTTCATATCCCACTCTAAAGCCAGTTTGAAATGGGTCTAGATAATCGGTTTCATCCAAGACTGCTTGAAGTTGGAAGGCGACCGCTCTCTCGATCACCTTACCTAAGAATGGCAACAAGGAGACCGGTCTATAGTTATTTCTCACCAGGGGGTCCAGGGAGGGTTTCTTAAGTAAAGGTTTAACAATTGCCAATTTCAAATTAGATGGAAATTTACTCTTCCTGAAGGATGCATTAATTATAAGTTGTAATAATGATGTTACTGCATCACCACTGTGGGCGGTCAGCCAAGAAGGACAGGGATTGAGAGAGCATGTCGTCTGCCTAACACTTCCAAGAAGCTTGTCCACTTCCTCAGTATGTACAAACTCAAAGTGATCCAGTTCAATAAAGTCCA
>NW_024836998.1:0-784 GCF_019175285.1 Sceloporus undulatus
GCTTCAGCTGATACGCCAGCTGCGTCCCTGTCTGGACTGAAAGGACCTTGAAACTGTAGTACACACATTGGTAACCTCTCGTTTAGACTTCTGTAATGTGCTCTACATGGGGCTATCTTTGTACCAAGTTTGGAAGCTTCAGCTAGTTCAAAACGCTGCAGCCAGATTGGTTACGGGAACACCTAGATCAGACCATATTACACCGGTATTAAAATCTTTACATTGGCTGCCAATTAGCTTCCGAGCCCAATACAAAGTGTTGGTTATTACCTTTAAAGCCCTATATGGCTTGGGCCCAAGTTACTTGAGGGAACGCCTCTCCCTATACAATCTGCCCCGCACACATCCCAGGGTCTTTACCAAGGTTATGATGGCCCTGGTTGCCCACTTCAGATCGCGTCAGCTCCACATTTATCCCTACTTGGATGACCTGCTGATTCACGCACCTTCCAGGTGTCAGACAGTCTACAACACCAACAAGATCCTCAAGATGTTGGAGGACCACGGCTTCCTGATCAATCTACATAAGAGCACCCTTCTTCCGGATCAAAGGATCCACCATCTGGGAGCCCTGATAGACACTCGAGCGGGCATAGTCTGTCTCCCCCAATATCGAGTCCTGTCCATTCAACAGACAGTCCACAAGATTCTGGGCTCACCACGGGCCAGTCTCCAACTTCTGGCTCACCTACAGAGCCTCATGATCGCAGCCATCAATTGTCTACCTTGGGCAGGATTTCATGCTAGACCGCTTCAATGGCTTCTCCTACCACACCATGAGCCA
>NW_024836998.1:884-1216 GCF_019175285.1 Sceloporus undulatus
GCTTCAGCTGATACGCCAGCTGCGTCCCTGTCTGGACTGAAAGGACCTTGAAACTGTAGTACACACATTGGTAACCTCTCGTTTAGACTTCTGTAATGTGCTCTACATGGGGCTATCTTTGTACCAAGTTTGGAAGCTTCAGCTAGTTCAAAACGCTGCAGCCAGATTGGTTACGGGAACACCTAGATCAGACCATATTACACCGGTATTAAAATCTTTACATTGGCTGCCAATTAGCTTCCGAGCCCAATACAAAGTGTTGGTTATTACCTTTAAAGCCCTATATGGCTTGGGCCCAAGTTACTTGAGGGAACGCCTCTCCCTATACAATC
>NW_024836999.1:0-1216 GCF_019175285.1 Sceloporus undulatus
AAAAATAGAAAAGAGGGCTTACCTGATCATTAAGCCACAATTTCTGAAAACGGTTGTGTGGATTCTTTCTAAGAGCTGCTAGAATGCCAGAAAAGGAGAGAAGCCTCCCATACACAAAGACACACAACATACAAAAGCATTACCTTGTTATTCCTGGGTGGAAAGAGAGGATAGAGGGTTCACCTGTTCTTGGGTCCCTTGAAGCCTGAACCTCTTGCATCTGAGACATTGCCTCCTCCTCCAGATCTGGGAAAAGCAGCCTCCAGACCCCAGTGCTCCCCAGTCCCTCCCAGTAGCCCCAAAGACCTTCTCTGACCAATCATGGAGAGAAACCTTGTTTAGATGGTCAGCTGTTGCAAAACCAGGAAAGCAGAGAAGCCCCCACAACACACAACAACACAAAAGCAATGCCATAAAGAGGGTCACCCATGGATCAAAGGCAAAGTGAATAAGGGATCAATGCAAAGGGGGCTTGCTGGCATGTAGACCAAGACATTAAAGGCTTCGGTGCTCCTTTCCCAACATTGCCAAAGAGCATTTTACCACAAACACAGCATTTCAAGTCACACATTTCCTGCACAATTGTTGATGTGAAATCCCTGCAAAGGAAAGCATTAGAACAAGGTCCCCAAATGCGTCCAAAGCCCAATCATGGCAATGTCTCGGAGGGTCACTCACTGTTCAGTTGCCTTCGCCTGCGAACATCCAGAGACTGGCACAGGGACTGGCATCCGTCCCAAAGAGACGGCACTTGTTCTGCAGAAAGGACCCTGCAAGGCCAGCAAAGGAGGCCCAAAATCACCCTTTTGCTGCCAGGGAATCCCAGACCAAGAGGGGCCTGGAATATGAGCAAGATTCCAAACTTGGGGGGGGGGGGTGATGGTCTTGGAATTAACTCTCAGCAGATACAAAGGAGCCATTGGATTATCGTCACATTTTTGTTACTCTGTTTTGATTAATTCTCTTTTAGTACTTCTCATTCCTTCTTCATTACTATTTTCCCCCTAGTTTTCCTTTTAAAACTCTTTCTTGCATAAATTTTCCTTTGAGAACTTAAATACCAAAGTATTGTCTCTTATCCATTTACCCTTCCTTCCTTCCTTCCTTCCTTCCTTCCTTCCTTCCTTCCTTCCTTCCTTCCTCTTCTGGAATTAAAACCTTAAACAACCTGTTAATTCTAACTGTAAGAAATAATACTAACCTCAGCAGAAACCAA
>NW_024837000.1:0-1216 GCF_019175285.1 Sceloporus undulatus
CATGATTCAGATCCTTGCAAGGTTGGGCTATTGGGCATGGTAAGGGCCTCACCATGCCAACTCTGAACCTACCCCTTTAAACACTTCTGAAAGAAGCATCAACTGAACACCACAAGAAAAGTTCAGGCATATGCTTGCATTAGGCTTGTTCATATTTATGATCTAGCCTACTAAATTGTACTCTTGATCATGATAGTTCATACTAAGCTCTGTTCAGTTATATCAAGTGTTACAGAAGGTGTTTCTGTAGTAAGACAAGGGCGGGTTACAAACCGCCATAAAATACGTATTGACTACGTATTAGGGTTAGGAAGGGTCGGAGCTTCCGCACTCCCCTAACCCTAGTACATAGTCAATACATATAATATGGTGGTGGCCGTTCCACACGGCCGCCACCATATTGACGTAGCGGACGCTGTGTGTCCGCACGTTGCGTGGCGCTTATGATGTCGCGAGTGCGCCATTGATGCCTCGCAGCGTCATAACCGCGCCGCAGGAAGAAGCTCCATTTTGGAGCTTCTTTTCTGCTCCGCGAGGGAATCGCACGTTTTGGCTGCTGCGGCTCCCTCGCAGAGCAAACAGCAGCGCCGGCAGACCGCCGCAAAGTGGCGGTCTGTAATGCTCCTATATGTCATATTGCAATCTTATGCATATTTGCATTCAGAAATCAGTCCCATTATGTTGTACTCAAAAAAATCTATTATCATGTAAATGTTTTTAGTCTTTGTTCACTGTGGAGATGGAGGAAAAATGGTTTGGTTTACTTTTTTTTATTGGAACTGACTTGAATTACATTATTATCTTTCCGTTTTCACTCTTCTGCAAGGACCAAGTTTACAACAGCTTTTGAACTTTCAAATATGCAAAAGAGACTATATGGTTTCTTCTGCCTGCTGTCAATGGTTCCAATCTCTGGTCCCATTTTCAATGTCTAGATTGAAATAAGGCCAAGACAAGTGGAGCTACATAATGCAGCATTTTTATCAATTTTCTAATCAAAATAACAAATAAAACAACATTCATGAAGCTTCAGATTGTAAAAGGTTTACACAGATAGAGGATGGGTGTCACCTGGCTGAATGAAACTACAGTGGTGCCTCGGGTTACGAAATTAATTCGTAACGCGGCCGCTTTCGTAACCCGAAAAGCCTTCGTAAGCCGAATTGCCATAGGCGCTAATGGGGAAAAGCCGCGATTCCGTGCGAAAAAGCCGAAG
>NW_024837001.1:0-1216 GCF_019175285.1 Sceloporus undulatus
GAAGAAAGGATGGGAAGGGGAATATGTTCAGAAATTTTATTTTTTTAAAAGAGAATATTATTCTGATGAACCCCACCTTTACTTTTCAGTCCATTTATAATCTAGACAGTCACATGTCTCCTTCCAGTCCAGCACTCCATTTCCCTGTTTCTCCTAGCATCTGGTATTGTATTTGGAGATATGCCACCACTGAATGTTAAGCCACCATTTACATTAGCAGAGTAAAAGCACTGCATGGATGCATGGAAATGAGTTGTTAAATAAAAATAATTTCACAGATACACATACTTATTGCCAGTAATAGGTAGATGCAGTAATCTCTATGCAAGCACAAACAAGCATTTGACACCTAGAGCTCTGTTTTTCAACTGGTTTTCAGCAAGAGCTACCCTGTACCTGTGGCTTTCCTGTAACATTTCTGTGAGTTCTTGCATCTTGTTAACGTGCTGGAGACGTTCCTTCAAACTAGTATTCTCATCAGTTAACAGCTTGTTCTGATTTTCAAGCTCTAAAGAAACAAGGAAAGACAGTTAGGCTAGCAAAAGACAACTACCGTATACAGAAAATATGAGCATGATGCAGTCCAACTATTCATTTACGGGCTCTCAATTTCCCTCACTCAAAGTCATTTCTTGCAGTGGAAGAGGATGTAATACCATATCACCTAGAACATACTCAGTTTCATCTTATTTCAGACGCTACGCAGGGTCAGGCCCAACTGGTACTTGTAGAAGGAGTCAAGAAATATCAAGGTGCTCCAGGCAGTGCTAGCAAAGAATCCTGCCTGAAACCCTAGGGAACTGATAGCAGTCAGAATTGACAGTATTGGGCTAGATGGGCCAATGATCTGATTCAACACAAGACCACTTCAACTTCCCTGACTCAGTGCGAAGGAATTCGAGGAATTGTAGTTTATTGTGGCACCAGAGCTCTCTGACAGAGACGGTTAAATGTCTCACAAAACTACAGTTCAAAGAATTCCTTTCTAGACTATACTTTAGCTGAAAATTTTCTTGTAAATTTTGAAAAGAACCACCTATAACCATCTCATCAGATGCTGAAGCATTTACATCATGTTATCAATAGAATGTTTGGATGGTCCCTCAACACATTTAAAAGATTCAGGAAATGATGAGATTATTGATGACATCATTCAGCTCCAATCTGATATTCTCAACCCAGCTGTAGAATTAGAGAATCATAGAATTGTAGAGAC
>NW_024837002.1:0-1216 GCF_019175285.1 Sceloporus undulatus
ACTGAATGCGGAAAGGGAGGGGGAGCCAGTGAAGGGATGCCAACACAGGAGAGATGTGGTCAGAGCGGTGGGTGGAAGTGATAATGCGTGCAGCTGAATGCTGAACAGAGATTAAAGGACGGAGATGAGAAAGAGGAAGCCCAGCCAGGAGGACATTACAGTAACCAAGTCGTGAGACCACTAGGGCATGGACCAGGATCCTGGCAGTAGAGGCGGAGAGATATGGTCGGATTTTGGCCATATTGTATAAAAAGAATCTACAAGCCTTGGCTGTAGATCTGAGGGATACATGACAGAGAAGAATCAAAGATAAAACCAAGACTGCGGGCTTGCTGGACTGGTTGAATAGAAATGTTGTCCACAGAGACAGAAAAGGAGTGTTGAAGGGTGCGCTTAGGAGGAAAGACAAGAAGCTCCGTCTTGGACATGTTGAGTTTCAAACGCCGATGGTGCATCCACTGCGAGACAGCTGTGAGGCAAGACGAAACTTGCTGTTCAAGCCTTGGAGAAAGGTCAGGGGCGCAAAGATACAGCTGGGTGTCATCGGCATACAGATGGTAGGAAAAGCCAAAAGAGCTGATGAGTTTTCCTAAGGACAGTGTGTAGAGAGAAAACAGAAGGGACCCAGAACAGAGCCCTGGGGAACTCCAACAGATAAGGGAACAGAGGATGAAGTCTGACCTCCTGCAACCACTGCAAAAGATCTGCCAGACAAGTAAGATCTAAACCAGTCGAGAACAGAGTCTGAGAACCCAAGGTCAGAGAGTATATCAACTAGAAGATAGTGATCAACAGTGTCAAAGGCTGCAGACAGATCAAGAAGGATGAGAACAGAGTAAAGGCCATTAGCCTTGGCCTGTAAAAGGTCATTCGAGATTTTGGTGATAGCTGTCTCTGTAGAATGCCTTGGGCGGAAGCCAGACTGAAAGGGATCGAGGATGGAATTGGCTTCGAGAAACTCAAGACAGCGCGAATAGACAACCTGTTCCAAAACCTTAGAAACCTAGCCAGCAATTGCTTGCCTGACAAAGTGTTCCTTACTTATTTAATTTAATTTAATTTAATTTAATTTAATTTGTTTTATTTATATACCGCTATTCCAAAGATCATAGCGGTGAACAGCAAGTAAGCTAATTAGCAAGTAAGCTAATTTGCCCCCAACAGTCTGGGTACTCATTTTAGCGACCTCGGAAGGATGCAAGCCTGAGTCGAGCTT
>NW_024837003.1:0-1216 GCF_019175285.1 Sceloporus undulatus
CAGCCCCTTTACCAAAAAGGCTGCATCCGCACTATAGAAATAAAGCACGTTGACACCGCTTTAACCGCTCAGTGCTATGGAATCCTGGAATTTTACCTTTGGGACACTTAGCCTTCTCAGTCAGAGAGCTCTCCTGCCAAAACAAAGTTCATATGATGGAACCAGAAGATTTAAAACACTTTAAAACCAGATTATTTCTGCAGTACAGATATAGCCTGAGTCGGTTGTAAAAGGGTAGAAGCTCCCATGTCTTCTTTTTAGCCTCCTAATAATGGTTTTCCTTTAACAAAAATAAGTAGTTTGTTTTAGTCCCTTATCCTTATTTTTGTTGTTCTTCTTTGTTTGTATGTTTGTTTGTATGTTTGTTTGCTTGGTAATATGAGTTATTCTGGTCTGCCTCCTTCCTTCTTTCCTGAAAATCTATTAATAAGAAAACTGGGGAGACTCTTAAAACCTCCCAAAGGAGCCACTTTTGGCCTTTTTTGGGGGACTAGCCTCCTCTTAGAAGCCAAATCCCAATGTTTGTGAAGAAGAAGAAGAATAAGGCTTGCATTCAAACTATCCTCCCCATTTCTGAACCCTTTTAAAACCCATTATCCCCAGAAAGAGCAGAGCTGTGTAATAAGAAAACCCTCTCAGAAAAGAGACACAAAAGACACACAAAGAGACACACTTCCTTCCTTTTGGCCCAAGGAGCCTGTCCTCCTTCTGACTCTGGAGCCTCAGGAGAGAAAGAGAAGCCTCTGTTCAACTGAGGCCTCAGAGAAGGTTCCGGAACATTATTCCCCTCAGTCACAAGCAGCACAAAATGGTCGCTGGAACACAAAACAGCCACCAGAAATCAAAATGGCTGCTGGAACACAAAATGGCTGCCACAACACAAAATGGCTGCCAGAACACAAAATGGCAGCTGAAACACAAAATGGCTGCCTCTGCCTGAGCACTTGGCAGTTGTCAGTTTGAGACCTTCAGGGGAGAGAGAGAGACTGACGGGAAGAGTTGAAGGAGGTCCTGGAGGTCCTTGGGAGATATAGGGCCTTCCTGAGATATTCAGTGTTCGCTTCCTAACAAAGGGGTTTCTGGTCTCATAAAGGATTTGGAGCATACTGGATTTGAAAGGCAGTAGTAGCCTTTTCTCTTGCCAATTGGATTTACAGTGTATTCCCTGGACTTGATCTCCCAGCATCCACATGGCCAGAAAGAGGAGGGTCCTGCC
>NW_024837004.1:0-1216 GCF_019175285.1 Sceloporus undulatus
CAAGGTTCCAATGTTTGATGAAGCTACATACTTTTTGATTTCTTCGCAGTTTTCTGACTGCTCCTTGTACAGATTCTGATAGAAATTCACAAACACCTGAATAATATCTTCTTGCTGCGTTACTATTCCTTTGTCAGATTTAATTTTATTAATCAATTTCTTTTCTTTTTCTTTCTTTAATTTATAGGCCAACCATTTTCCTGTTTTATTTGCCTGTTCATAATGTTTTTGCTTAGCTAATCTTAATTTCTTATTTAGTTCGTCTGTTCTTTCTAGTTCCAGTTGTTTTTGTATCGATTTAATTTCTCTCTGTAGTTTCTTATCTCTTGGGAATTCTTGTAATTCTTTCTCTTTGCTTTGTAGTAAGTTGTTTAGCTCCATAACTTTTTGTTTCTTTTGTTTTTGAAGTCTTATATTCCATTTGGTAAAAAAACCTCGTATTACTGCTTTTCCAGCATCCCACACTGTTGGCAGCTGGACACCTTTATCCTTGTTTTCGTTTATGAACTGTTGGAATTCTGCCTTGAATTCATCCAGGATTTCTTTGTTTTTTAATAGCTCTTCGTTTAAGTACCAATTCTTAATTCTGTTCTTATCATTCAAAGTTAAAGATATCGGATTATGATCAGAAATGTCCCTATTATACACCTCCATCTTCTTGACTTCTTTAACTAAATTTTGGGAGACAAAAAACATATCTATTCTTGATAGGGAGTGATGTCTTTCAGAAAAAAAAGTGTAGCATTTCTCTTTCGAATATAAGTGCCTCCATACCTCTGTCATGGCAAAATTATCCACTAATTCAAAGAAACTTTTTGGGAGTTTCCCCTGTTTTTCTTCAATATGTTTGTCCGAATGTCTATCTAGTTTGGGTTGTATTACACCGTTGAAGTCTCCTAATATCACCACATTTTCATAATCAAATTCCATTATTTTCTTCTGTAATTTCCTGTAGAAATTATTTTTATTCTCTTGAGGGCCATATACACCTAATAGTAAACACTTTTTCCCCTTCCAATAGATTTCCACTCCTAAATAGAATCCCTCTTTGTCTTTGAATATCTCTTTTGACTCAATATAATCTTTTACATAAATAATGACCCCTCTTTTGCTCTTATCAATAGATGTAATGTATTCTTTACCTAATTTTTTATTTCTGATTAGTCTTACATCTTTAGTTTTAATGTGGGATTCTTGGAGACAAATTATGTCTGTC
>NW_024837005.1:0-1216 GCF_019175285.1 Sceloporus undulatus
CTCTGACCCAGGAAGCCTCCTTTTAAGCATCCATTAAGAAGCCAAGCCCTTCCTCCAGTCCATCTGCCTTGGTGCTGGCCTCGGAGGTGGAGAAGAACTGCTGGACCTGATCCCATTCCCCACCACCACTCCCTTCTCCTTTTGTGTCGTGTCTTCTTAAATTGTAAGCCTGAGGGCAGGGAACCGTCTAACTAAAAGATTGTATGTACAGCGATGTGTAAATTTACAGCGCTTTATAAATAAAGGTTAATAATAATAATGAAAGATCTTCAGAATAAATTAAAAGTTTCTGAGAAGCAAAGAAATCTGGTTCTCATTCCACAGTACTTCACATAGGAGTTTATCACACGGGGGCTAATTTTGGCATCAAACAGAGATTAAAGCATATTTAAAGCATCCCGCAAATAAAGCAGAAATGACGAGTAATTGTGCAAATGAGAATCACACGCAATAGCGGAAATAAAGTGATATCGGAAATGCATTGTCACTGAAATCCTGGAAGTAAAAAGATGCGCGTTAATGCTTCTTTGTGATCACTTTAATGGTGGGTTTTGTGCGACAGTGTGTGAAATCATTTTGCGTAATTGAGCAATTTTTCTAGGATATTCACGGGATAAACTCCCAATCTCCATTGTGTGATAAACTCCATAGCTGGGTTGAGTACATTGAGCTCCACTCCAATTCTCCATTCACCCACCAGGTGGTAGCATTTACCTTTCAGTACTGTATATTGTCCTGTTTTCATCAAACCATAAGACTGTTTGAAATTTAATTGCAAATATCTGTAATTTTCACTAATGTGGTTAGTTTCTGACTAAGATGTACTAACATACTATAAATTGGGAAATGAAGATTGAGATTAGTAGTGACTAAGCTTCTCCCTCCCTCATGCAACTCCAGCTTGGTCAGATATTGGACTGCAACTCCCAGCTGCCTAGGCAGCATAGGCCAAGAATAAGGTGTGCTGGAAGTAGGGATGTAAAGAATATTCTCCAAAATTCGAAAATTAGGAGAAAAATGGCAATTTCGAACATTTCTATTACAATCTGGAGAGGAGAAATTCTGAATAATTCTCTATCAATGAGTAAGAATATTGAGGCTAGTCATTTCGAAATGAGGGGGAGAGAAGAATCCTTCATCTGACTCTCGATAGCCACTATTTGCATATTTTGTGTAAGAAAAGCTACCATTCATCCTGGAGGCTATTTCTTTTGTT
>NW_024837006.1:0-1216 GCF_019175285.1 Sceloporus undulatus
TTTAGATTTCTTAAATGTATTATTTATTCAATTTCTAGGCCGCCTTACCACCTGGTGCTCAAAGCAGCTTACAGAAAATCAAAACAATCACAAAAATGATGATGCAAGTAAGACAGACAAGTCCATGCTGGAGAAGAAACAGAAAAGAAAACAGCCTCTACAACCAAGATGACCTAGCAGCCAGCTTCTTCCCAACCCCAAATTGCCTTCCAATTATATGCCATGTCCTTTCCAAAACATTTTATTAATGAACATTTTAACTTAGCTTTGTATGCTTACTCAATAATGAGTAGAATAGCACAAAAGTTGAAACCTCTTTTGGCACTTTGGGGCTGGGGGAGTTGCCTGCTATTCTCATGTATTTAACATGCATTAAAGGTGTCTGTAACTCATTATCCAGAAAATATCACTTCTGAAGTGTCAAATAGACTCTGGCTTGACAAACAACACACCATGTGTTCATTTTACCAATGCCAGGGTGTCCTTCCTAGAACCAACAACAGTTTTACACATGGCCAATGTTAATAATGTAATTATTATTGTTTCCCAAAGGTTAGACTTGCTCATCTGTCACAGCAATACAACAGTCTTGTGACAACTTAAAAGTCAAGCATGTTTTAATCTTTAATATAATGCAAAATTTTCCATTGCAATGGTCACTGTCTACATTTTCTGTATTTCATTTACCTTTTCCCTCATTGTTTATATTCCCCCACATACTCTAACTGTGTATAAATGTCATCATGCATCTGATAAAATGGACTCTAGTCCATAAAACCTCATGGCCAGAATCCAGCATGATCATGGGGTAGCATGAAGATTATTTTCCATCCCCTGAAAAGGTTTCAAGATTTCTTCATTCCCTTATCAAAAATGTTAAATCCAACATTAAAGGAATGTGGAGTGCCTCTGATGCTTATCATGAATGGGTCCTAATCCCTCTCTATCATAAGGAACTGATTTTAGTTTTACATACATCAGCTAGCTTGGACATTTCCAAGCACTGGAGCAATGCAGTTGTCTTTGAGAAGTTGTTTAGAAAGGAGCTGGACACTGACAATGAGGGTAATTGATATACTTGTATTGACTGAGATCTGCATGTGAAAATGGCTGCCATTGCGAAATCTATTGATATGGGACACACCTTTATTGTGTTTGATGTAACAGAAGTATCAACATGTGAGCATCAATCATAATAATAATAATAATAATAATA
>NW_024837007.1:0-1216 GCF_019175285.1 Sceloporus undulatus
TTTTTTGATTTGATATGCCAATAATTTCCCCGGTTTGTTTGCTGATTCATAATATTTTTGTTTGACAAATTTTAATTTCTTTTCCATCTGTTCTATCATGAGGGTCGAGATTTGCTTTTGTATTAGTTTCAATTCCGCTAGAGTATTTCTAGGATTGCTCTTTAACGTTTTCTCTCTCTGCTCTAATTCCTTATTCAATTTGTCTAATTTTTCATTTCTTTTTTTCCTAATTTCTGACGCTTTTTTAATTAACCAACCTCTCATGACTGCTTTAAAGCACCCCAGACCATCTGATCGTTTACTCCTTTATCTAAATTTTCCTCAAAGTAATTTTGGATATTCCTCTTTAGTTGTTTTACCAATTTTTCATCTTTTAATAAAGAACCGTCTAACTTCCAGTTAAATTCTTTCTTTCCTAATTTCAAATCTATCTGTACCGGGTTATGGTCGGACCAAATTTTTGTCAAAATTTGTGCTTTATGAATCCTCGGGAGGAGATGCGACGAGGCCATGATCATATCGATTCGTGTCCATGTTTTATGTGGGTTGGAGAAAAAAGTATAATCTTTATTGTTACCGTTTTTTTTCCTCCATACGTCCTCTATCACCATTAAATCCATCAAATTAAAAAATTCCTTCGGGAGTTTCCCTTGATTGTTTTTTTTTCTTTCGTTCTGTAAATTTATCAATATTGGGGTCTATTACCCCATTCCAATCGCCCAACATAACTATGGAGTCAAATTGTAAATCCAATAATTTTTCTTTTAATTTCTTATAGAATTTATTTTTATTGTCCAATGGCCCGTATACCCCTACCAACATTATTTTTTGGTTATTACACAACAATTCCACAATTACAAAGTGTCCCTCTGGGTCATTATCGATCTCTCTAGCTTCCCATTTTGTATTCACATATATCACTACCCCCCTTTTTTTTAACTTTTGCTGCTGATATATATTCTTTACCCAATTTAACACATCTTAAGTGTTTTTTATCTTTCTGTTTAATTCTGGTTTCTTGTAGACAGATTATGTCCACTTTTAGTTTTTGAAGATAGTGACAGATCTTTTTTCTTTTCTGTGGTGTATTTAACCCCTGAACATTCCAAGAGAGGAATTTTAAATATTCCGCCATTACCCAGTCTATATCTCTCAAGCACTCCAGACAGCCAATTTAGTTATTTTCTTAAGTTCAAAAAATTGTTTATTCAAATGT
>NW_024837008.1:0-1216 GCF_019175285.1 Sceloporus undulatus
TCTCTTGATCTAGAAACTATTCCTGTATTGACGCAGCCTAGAATCACATGGGCCTTTGTAGCTGCTGCATCACACTGTTGGCCCATGTTCAACTTGTGGTCGCCTTGGAATCCTAGAGCCCTTTAAAGCATAGTTTAATTGTGATCGCAACATCCTGTAGAATATCTGATTTTGTAGTTCAGTGAGGCACTATTGCTCTCCAGTTTGTAAGGATTCCAAATACCCCATCCTAAACTGCCAGTTCTTGGATTTTACGGGAAGAAGCCATAGAGATTAATGCTTTTCACACCCAAATTGTACTCAGCACATCCCTGGGCAAGTTTCCTACCTTTTTGGTGCCTCTTCCATCCTTTTAAGGCTCTGGAGAGTCTTCTTGGGGGAACGACCTCTCTTGGGCCTTCAGTGGCTCAGGGAGGGCCCAACAGTGGCAAAATGGCATCCACTTCCCCAAAGGGATGTTTTGGGATGTTGCTGGGCAAAATATTATTTTATCTCCCCCCCCCCACAGCAATACAATGTGGGGTTGCCCCCGAGATCTCCTCCAAATCCCATCAGTAGTCCATGCCTGTCTTATACATGTTTTAAGGCTGCTCCCTGGCGCTTGACCCTCACCAAAATTGGAGTCCAGTTCCCAGCTCCTTTGCTCTGCTTTTGCCAATGAATTATTTGTATTTTGATTATCCCACCTTTCTCAACAAATGGGCCTCAAAGTGTCCCTTTTATGCATCACACTCTGTGGGTATGTGTCTGTGATAAAGAGACAGACAAAAAGTGAAAAATTGAAAGGCAGGGAAGAGATGCTGAAAATGAGATGCTGATGGGCAAGAAAGAAGGTTAGAGAGCAGAGGGGGAAAGTGATCAGACCTCTGGAAACCAGGAGGGGAAGGCAGGAGCCAAGCCAGGATCGCCTAGCTCTGTGTGGAGATGAAGGGACCCCTGGGAAGGGCCAGGAGTGGGGCCTTGGGGATTGGGAGGCAGTTCTGACAGATTTTCAGAACTGGTTTCAGTAAACTAATGAGAATCGGCTCAGGTCCTTGTTTTCAGACATATTAAGTGGTTTTATTTAGCAATTATGAGTAATATTTCGGAAGGAAGGAAAGGAGGACACAGTTAGAGAAAAAGCACTTTTATTTTCCAACCTGAGCTTGCTTAGCTGCTTTTTTGGTTGCAGAGGCCCTTTGTTACCCAAAATGCTGGAGTCTGGGGAGGACACTTT
>NW_024837009.1:0-1216 GCF_019175285.1 Sceloporus undulatus
GTGAGATTAAATTTTTACAAAGTCAAATTTCGAATATAATGGTGGAACAATTGGAAAAGAAAATTAAATTCTCGAAACAAAAATTCTTTGAATTTGCAAATAAACCAGGGAAATTATTAGCTCACTATATAAAAAAAGAAAGAGCAAAACGCACTATAAGAGTGCTGAGAGAAGATGGTAACCTCGTGGTTAACCAAAAGCAAATTAAAGATTGTTTTTACAAATATTATAAAGAACTCTATAAGAAACCAATGATTAAGGAGACTAAAATTAATAACTTTATTAAGTCTTTGCAGATTCAAAAAATTACGGAGGAACAAAGAGCAATTTTGAACTCTGATATCACGCCCTGTGAGATTTCCCAGGCCATACGAAAGAGCAAAAATGGGAAAACACCGGGCCCAGATGGCTTCACTAATGAATATTATAAAGTGTGTGAAGAAAGTTTAGTGAAACCCCTGGTAGATGTGATGAATGATTGCCTAAAAGGGAAAATTCCCCCAACATGGATACAATCCGAAACAATACTAATCCCAAAAGAGGATAAAGATCTGACATTAACCAAAAATTATAGACCGATCACACTGTTAAATTCCGATTACAAACTCTTCGCTTCAATTTTGGCTGAAAGATTTAAAAAAGTATTAAGTAAATGGATACATACAGACCAATCGGGTTTTCTCCCTGGTAGAATGATTAAAGATAACATCAGAAGTATTATAAATTTGATAGAAATCCACAGTAAAAGAATCGATAAAAAATTGGCATTATATTTCATCGATGCCGAAAAGGCCTTTGACAATGTGAACTGGGAATATATGATTGAATTATTAAAAAACATAGAAATGGGGACAAATTTTATAACTGCAATAAAAACAGTATATGACATGCAGGACACCCGATTTGTAATTAATGGAGAAAGAACGGAAAGATGTGGGATTTATAGAGGGGTTAGACAAGGTTGCCCCCTATCTCCGTTGCTGTTTATAATAACCTTGGAGACTCTGCTGAATCAAATTAGACAAAATAAAAAAATTGAAGGTTTTAAATTAAATGGAGAGGAATATAAACTAAAAGCATATGCCGATGACTTGGTTTTAACTATTGCAAATCCCAATGAAAGTTTAGATGATTTACTGAAACTACTAAAGAAATTTGGAAAGGTAGCTGGTTATAAAATAAATTTCGAAAAAACAAAGATTATTACAATGAACAT
>NW_024837010.1:0-1216 GCF_019175285.1 Sceloporus undulatus
ATAAAAATGACAGATTAGCATTATGCATATATTTAACAACTATACACCCGATGGACTAATGTTGCTGTGTGCCATCAGGTTGTTTCTGACTTATGGTGACCCTATGGTAAACCTATCACAGGGTTTACTTGGCAAGTTTTATTTAGCGAGGGTTAGCCTTTGCCTTTCTCTGAGGCTGGGAGTATGCCTTGCCCAAAGTCACCCAGTGGGAATTCCATGAACAAGTAGGGATTCAAACCCTACAAGGTCATAGGCTACCTGGATCCAATGGACTAATGTGAGTCTAAAGAATGGTTTGGCAAAAGTCCAACAGGCTGCATTTTTCACCACCACCACCACCACCACCACCAGATTGTTGCAAGGTCATGTGGAATGATGCAGTCCTTCAAATAATCTGGACACATGCTATATAGTACTTTGTAACCAACACTAAAAATTGTGACAAGAAATAGTTGCTTAGTCACTGATTCATAATAAAAAGGAGTCATATGTTCCATCTAACCAGACCCTGTCAACAGTTAGAATTAACCACAGCTTCCAAACACTTTTGAAAGGCAGGCCCACATGGAGAGTGCTACAGTATTTCAAACTGAATGTAACAAAGGAACATGTGAGGCATGTCCAGTAATGGGCATAGCTGGCACATTACCCTTAAGTGTGCAAACATGCTCTTGACCATCACAAAAATCTGTGAATTGAGGTTCAAGATCTGGAGCACACCCAAAAAGTGTACTCCTGATCCAGGGTTTTCAAGGGCAATATAACACCATTCTGTATAGATTTTTGTTTTTATGTTTTAAGTTAACAAAAGTCATAATTACATGTTTTCAAATGGGAAGTAAAATGTTTACATCCTCTGTCATCTGTTGCAGAGCATTCTCCATTGGGAACATCCACAAGTCCTTTGACCTTGCGACTGGTGAATGGAGAGAACAGATGTCAGGGTCGACTTGAAGTCTATTACAATGGAAGCTGGGGAACAGTCTGTGATGATGGTTGGGACATCTATGATGCTGAGGTTGTGTGCAGGCAGCTTGCCTGTGGAAATTTCATTGAAGCCCCAATAGGTGCCTGGTTTGGTCAAGGTTCTGGTAACATCTTCCTGGATGATGTCCAGTGCAGAGGGAATGAATCATATCTTGAAGAATGTTCCCACAAGGGATGGGGAGTCCATAATTGTCATCACAAGGAAGATGCCAGTGTTATCTGCTCAGGT
>NW_024837011.1:0-1216 GCF_019175285.1 Sceloporus undulatus
AACATATTAATATACTCCATGAATAATCAAAGCTGCAAATGTGGAGGGAAAAGTGTATCATAAATTGGGCTGGGAGTGGCCAGCTGAGAGAAGATGATTTGCTTAAAGCTACTAGCAATTTCATGAGCAAGATGAGAATAGGAGCACTATGGAGTAAGAGGATTAAATAGCGCAGCTATGGGTCAAATTATTACTGCAGGAATTTAACTAACACACAGGATAGGCAATGGTGTTGCCATGGGAGAGAACAGGATAGGCAGTGATTGTTTGGTAGTTTGGTGAGCTGACTGACCAGCCAGAATGACCTCACAAGGGAATCCAGCTGAATTAGCTTTGAAGCCCCCAGAGTGTTTTCAAGTTTACCATTCAAGATGGCAGACCTGCTGCCTGCCCTGAAGCTCGTGGCCTTGCTATGGATTTGGTCCAAAGTAACTGGCCAGAGCCCTTTCCAGACGCTCCAGGCTTTGTATTTTGGTGGAGGAGGGATCATGGAGTCAACTGCATACTCCAGCTACCACCTGTTTTGCCATGGCTTGATCGTTCTGGTATTCGTCCATTTCAGAGCTGTGGTTGAATTTCAGTTTGAATTTTTTGATGCCATTGCAGAAGTAAGCATTGCCCAGTTTCTTCACTTTATTTGTGCAATTTCGTGTGATGGGAGAGAATAGGGAACAGAGCTTTGTTGATTTGGGTTTTATTGCTGTGTATATATTCATGTATAAGTCTAGAAATTCTAGTTAAAAGGAGAAGGAGCTGAAGAGAAAGGTTTAGAGGAAGAACCATAAGAAATTTGATAAGAAGTAGAAGGAAAGGGGGAAGCAGGGACGTAGCCAGGATTTTGGGAAGGGGGGTCCAGAGTAAGTGCCACCGTTGTGAGAGCCTAAGAGCCTCCCACACACACAAAGAGGAGTGGAAAAAGGGGGGCTGCGTTCCTCAGGTTCATTTAGGGGGAAAGAAAGGGAGGATTCCTGGACTTCAATCTACTTTCTCAGATGCATTTAGACGCAATGCTAAAAATAACAACAACAATATGTAGAGAGATCTTGTAGCCCCTTTGAGACTAACTGAAAGAAACACATTGACAGCATGGGTTTTCCTGGATGTCAGTTTTCCTAGAGTTTTCCTCAGATGCATTTAGATCTAATAATAATAACAATAATAATAATAATGTGGAGAGATATTGTAGCACTTTTGAGACTCACTGAAAGAAAGAAAT
>NW_024837012.1:0-1216 GCF_019175285.1 Sceloporus undulatus
GTGACCTTATGGGAGTCTCTGAAGGGGTTTTCTTGGCAGGTTCCTTCTGAGTGGGTTTCCCATGGCCATCCTCTGAGGCTGAGAGAGTGTGACTTGCCCAAGGCTTCAGTTGTTTTGGAAGCCTTTTTGCTTTACCTTCTAGAAGGCAGCTGAAGTGTTGCTTCTTGCTCTGAAGAATGAGAGGAACCTTGTGGCAGAGTTATGTCTGATAATATGTATATATAGGATTGTAATATCTGATCATTTATTAAAAGGTTTAAAGTGCATCCCATATAATAGAATCTCAAAGCTGTGCCCCTTAACAGCAGTTAATCAAATTAAACAGGATCTAAAACAAAAACATGAAACAACCTAGACAAGGCAACTGTTACATGGATTTTTAATTGGTTGACTGGTCGAACCCAAAGGGTGCTCAGCAATGGCTCCTTTTCATCCTGGAGAGAAGTGACCAGTGCAGTGTCCAGTGGGGTTCTGTCCTGGGCCCAGTGCTATTCAACATCTTTATCAATGACCTGGATGACAGAAATGGGGGAATACTTATCAAATTTGCAGATGACACCAAATTAGGAGAAATAGCTAATACCCCAGAGGACAGGATCAAAATTCAAAATGACTTGAATAGACTAGAAAGCTGGGCCAAAGCTAACAAAATGAAATTCAATGGGGAGAAACGTAAGGTACTGCATGAAGGGCAGAAAAATCTTCCTCATTTAGGCCTGTTCTTGCATTGCAATCCCTGCTAAGATCAGAGAGGCTTTAGGGTGCAGAGCTATCAATTTTGCAATGTAATTTTCCAAGCTAGTCCATTTTTCCTTCAACGTTTCTTTATGCCGTATGGGAGGAACATAAACATTTATAATTAATAACCAGGTGTTATTCAATTTAATTAACATGGAAATAGCCAAATCTGTCAAAGGGACAATAGGGATTTGAGTATATTTGATATTAGCAGAAATTAAAATAGATAGACCACCCCTCGGTCGGCCACCATTTGAGGAAACGTAAGCCTCCACAGAGTATGTTGTTCAACCATTTAAAGTGATCTTTTCTCTAAGCCAGGTTTCCTGGAGGAGTATTAAACCAAAGCTGGTAGTAACAAATTCCACAAAGGAAGAACCACTTCTGTTCCTTCTCCATCCAGTGATATTCCATGACAAAAGTTTTAACTGTCTTAGTTTTGGTTTCCTTGAAGTCATGAATTCGTTTTTACATCATG
>NW_024837013.1:0-1216 GCF_019175285.1 Sceloporus undulatus
GAAAGAACCCTTATACACTGTTTCTGACACGCAATGGGCCAGTCCCAATCCTTCAGGTAAAGAGCATCACCCTGAAGTCACAATAGTACCGTCTCAATCCTTCATCCAAGGAGCATCAGACTGAAGTCACAATGGGCCAGTCTCAATCTCTCAGGCAAGAAGCATCAGCCTCAGGTTGCAATGGCCATGTCTCAAACCTTCAGGTAAGCAGCATTAGCCTAAAGTCACAATGGTCCCATCTCATGGCTGCAGGCAAGGAGCACCAGCCTCAGGTCGCAATATGTCATGAATCCCTTGATTCATGCATTTATTCATTTA
Source organism: Sceloporus undulatus (assembly GCF_019175285.1). Classification (NCBI taxonomy): domain Eukaryota; kingdom Metazoa; phylum Chordata; class Lepidosauria; order Squamata; family Phrynosomatidae; genus Sceloporus; species Sceloporus undulatus. The sequence goes on from NW_024837013.1 coordinate 319, forward strand.
TGATTCATGCCATAAGGGTTATAGGTTTAGGTTTAAATTAGAATTAAGATAGATGGTATTTATGGTGGGTTAAAATAATATGTTTTAATATGTGCTTTAATAGAAGATATTAGAAAGAGGTAGAGAGATCATGGCTAAAGAATGTGATTGTTTGCTAGGATTGGAATGTGTGGGAATCATCCTTCTAACAGAGGCTTGGGTTTAAAAGACTGGTCTCTGTAAAAGGAGGAGGAAAACAGAGAGTGTGGAGAAACTGGAGTGAGTCCAAAGCTTTGGCCCAAAGGGAGGGTCTCTTTACTCACCTCTCTCTCCCAGCCCCCAAAGCCCTGCCTCCCTACTGGCCCTGGGTCCCTGCCTCCCTTTCTCAGATCCCCACAGACCCCTTCCTTCTTTCCTTTCTTCCTTCCTTCCTACGCCCCAAAATGGAGGGCCAGAGGCAGAAAGAGACACACTTCCTTCCTTTTGGCCCAAGGAGCCTGGCCTCCTTCTCTCTCTGGAGCCTCAGGGAGAGAAAGAGGAGCCTCTCGATTCAACTGAGGAGGCCTCAGAGAAGGTTCTGGAACATTATTCCTCACAGTCACAAGCAGAATAAAATGGCCACCAGGATACAAAATGGCTGGGTCTGCCTGAGTAGTAGATACTCCAAGGAGATATCTATTATAGATAACTAAATATAACTGAAATATAAGTCATACAAGATATTAAGAGTCTTGCAGTTACAATATTTGTAAGTATATAATATTCAATTCATACAAGCTATTATAATAATAAATAGACCTAAATGTCCAATTCTGAGACTAACTTCCAAGATCTGCTCTTTAACTCTCTCTCTTGATCTCCAACCAACACAATTCCCCCAACTGTCTCTTGGTCTCTCAGGCCTTATATCTCCTCTCAC
>NW_024837014.1:0-1215 GCF_019175285.1 Sceloporus undulatus
TGTTTGCTAGGACTGGAATGTGTGGGAATCACCCTTCTAACAGAGGCTTGAGTTTAAAAGACTGGTCTTTGTAAACAGAGGGGAAAATAGAGAGTCAGTGATATTTTTATATTGCATGATGTTGTTATGGGTTTATGCTTATTATATGTTCACATGGTATCATATTAGATTGGGATTAATGGGGTCATACACACACTCTCTCTCTCTCTCTCTCACACACACACAAATATGGACAGGTTGCTTACCTGTAACGGTATTTCTTCAAGTAGTCATCTGCAAATACATACAAATGGTTTGTACTGCGCCTACTCAGTGCTGTCTGGAACCTTCTGGAATCACTGGACAAAATTTACTTTGCAACTTTTAGCAACGTTTTGGCAGTAGTCCACCCATCCCTTATAAAGCCCCTGCGTTCCCACTCTTTCTCCAGTTCCGAAATTGACATGAGAATGAGCCAATGAAGAGCAGGACACTGAGGAGAGGATGGGCGGGATTGGTATGTATTCGCAGATGACCACTCAAAGAAATACCATTACAGGCAAGCAACCTGTCCTTCTTCTTCGTGGTCTCTGTGAATCATACAAATGGGTTGAGACTGACAAGCTTAGGTCAGCAGCAGAGGGAGTTGTTAGGAAATGACATGTATGTGACCACAAGATGGAGCTGTAGCGGAACCTATTAAAATTCCAGTGGCAGTTGACACTTGTATTATGGAATGTTGATGCAGTCAGTCCTTCTGAGAGAGAATATCGGTTATGACAATTGGTGTTAGAGTAACTGCCTCTCTGTTTTGTTGTTATGGTTGTTTAGTTGGTAAAGTAACTTATTTATTAAAGCCCTCGTGTAGAGTGAAAGCTTGAAGTGCCCTTGTCGTTATTTCTCAAGCCGTTTGCAGTGGTGAAGAAAGATTTTCCTTTTTGGCCTGAATACCTTTGCAGACATCTCTTCAAATTCCTTCTCCCTGGTGTCCTGTCAACGTGGTTCAACTCTGCAGGTGGTCGTGGTGGACACAGCGCATCTTTCTACGCTCCAACAAGGGTTATGGGCCCAGTATCCGCGTGGACAACGCTAAAGAAGCTGTGGGAGATCTAGTTCTGCAATTGGTGAGCTGTGTTTGGATTACTAGAGGGCTGAAGAGAAAAGTCTGTCGTTATAAGTTTGTTTTTGAAAGCTAATTCTTGTTTGGCAACCTGCCCAGACTGTTATCAATATCAG
>NW_024837015.1:0-1215 GCF_019175285.1 Sceloporus undulatus
GCTTGCTAACATAATTTAAAGTTTATTTCCTGGACTGAATTCTGAAGTGATGAAATAATATTTGGATGCATCATGTGCCTTCCTCCCCTTTTACTAGTCATTCTCTGGATGAGGGCTGTTTTCTGTTGCAGGTGACCTTTGCGGATGTGGCGGTCTATTTCACCGAGGACGAATGGAATCTGTTGACGAAGAAGCAGAGACTTATGTACAATTGTGTAATGATGGAGAATTATGAGACTGTGGCTTCTGTGGGTAAGGAAACTTAAACCATTGTATTTTCTATGAAGACTGGGGTCCCTTTTGTGCTAAATTATCATGGTGCTATGATTCCACTAGAATTACAGAATCATAGAGTTGGAATAGACCACAAGGTCCATCCAGTTCAATCCCCTTCTGCCATGCAAGAATACATTTACAAACACGATTCAGCCTCTGTTTAAAGACCTCCAAGGAAGAGGACTCCACGCAACTAAGGGAGTTGCACTGTCAAAGAGCTCTTACTGTAGCTCCTCAAAGGGCTTGATGGTTTCAAGATCCTTCACCACGTTGGCTGCCTTCCTCTGGGCATGTTCCAACTTGACAACATCCTTTTTAAATTGTGGGGCCCTGAACTGGACACAGGATTGTTCTGACTAAAGCAGAATAGAGTAGCACTATTACATCCCTTGATCTAGAACCTTTACTCGTATTGATGCAACCTAGAATGACATTGGCCTTTTTAGCTGTATAGTAAATAAAAAATAAATAAAAATAATAAAAAAATTATTTCTATACCGCCCTTCTATATAATCAGGGTGGTGTACAACATTATAAAAACATCCATAACAAATTGACAATTACATTTACATTAAAATTAAAATTACAGCTACATTAAAAACAGTCTAGCCAGGAGAGAACTAATTGGGGCCTGTGTCAGGGAATGCTGATTTGAACAGGAAAGTTTTGAGCCCCTTTTTAAACTGGGCCAGGGAGGTGGCCAAGCGGAGCTCAATGGGCAGAGAATTCCACAGGGTCGGGACCGAGATGGTGAAAGCTCTCCTAGACGTGGAGGCTAGCCTGGCCCCTGGGACTCTCAATAACTGCTGCCCAGATGTTCTGAGAGTGCGGGGCGGATTGTATGCAGAGAGGCGGTCCTCAAGGTATCCTGGGCCCAAGCCATTTAGGGCTTTATAGGTAATAACCAGCACCTTGTATTGCGCCCGGAAGCGAATAGGC
>NW_024837016.1:0-716 GCF_019175285.1 Sceloporus undulatus
TGTTAAGAGAGTAAAGTGTTACCCCAGGATTTAGCCCCACCTTCAACCCTCCCAATTTGAGATTAAATTAATAAAGTTGGTGTGAGTGACCTCAGCATGACCCTGTTCTGGATGCCCCCAAATCCATATAATGATTGTATCCTTACTCATAGGAGCTACCCAAGAAGAGAGTGAAGGGGAACTGCCATGAGGAAATCAGTAGAAGCAGATAGTCAGGCAGCTGAAAATTATTCCATTAAATATATGTAAAACTATTTTAATGGAAAAGTGGCATCATTTCCTGTGAGACTGCCATAGAGTGTTGAGTCAGAGCACATGGCATGATGCAAGCTAACTGCAGAGGATGCTTCATGATGTGTGGCACCAGGAGAGGACTCACAACCAATACAGTATACAGCTTATAGGCGGATTGATGATAGTAGTAGTTGGGTTTAGAAGAGATTGTGAAGTGGATGGAAGTCAGAGAGGAGAGCTGGTAAACATTTGTTTTATATTGCAACTCAAGCTAAAGAATCTCCAAGGACTTGGAGAAAATCAACTGTATCTGTGAGTTATTTTTAAGTGTGGAAAGTGGTTAGTGCATTGCCATTACCTATATATGGAGATTTCCTTTTGTACTCTGCTATGTTGTTAAGTTCTGGGAGTGTCGCCTTGAGACTGTACTATACATTGGCTTGTGAATGGGACCAGAATTCAGAGCCAAGAAGGACCTAAGA
>NW_024837016.1:816-1215 GCF_019175285.1 Sceloporus undulatus
TGTTAAGAGAGTAAAGTGTTACCCCAGGATTTAGCCCCACCTTCAACCCTCCCAATTTGAGATTAAATTAATAAAGTTGGTGTGAGTGACCTCAGCATGACCCTGTTCTGGATGCCCCCAAATCCATATAATGATTGTATCCTTACTCATAGGAGCTACCCAAGAAGAGAGTGAAGGGGAACTGCCATGAGGAAATCAGTAGAAGCAGATAGTCAGGCAGCTGAAAATTATTCCATTAAATATATGTAAAACTATTTTAATGGAAAAGTGGCATCATTTCCTGTGAGACTGCCATAGAGTGTTGAGTCAGAGCACATGGCATGATGCAAGCTAACTGCAGAGGATGCTTCATGATGTGTGGCACCAGGAGAGGACTCACAACCAATACAGTATACAGCT
>NW_024837017.1:0-1215 GCF_019175285.1 Sceloporus undulatus
GGCTTTGCAGATGTCTTCAACTAATTAAACAATACATTCCAATCCTAAGCAGCTATGCGGCCAAAGCACCCCATCCCCCTTTTGCAAGCAAACTGGTAGCAGAACTGCATCTAAAGCAATTACACCATTAATATGAACAGAACCCAAAGTGAATGTGAATATTGATCAGTAATTGGCTTTGGAGTTCTGACACCATCAAGACATATTTATTCTGGCAGACCTTTCCAGATTAACATTCCAGCAATCTCCTATTAATTTAATAAACATTTCAAGAACTGCTCTAACTGCCTCACCCCTATTATTATTAATAATTGTTTTAATAATTGTTTAAGAATGTAATTGTATTTTATTGTGGATGGGAGGAATTGGGAGGGTTTGCAACACAACAATGACAAGTTGTTATTTGCCAATATTTTACTGTTAACTGCTTCAGTCTGTTTTTAGAAGTGGGATATAAATAAATAAAATTATTATTATTATTATTATTATTACAATGATTTAATAATAAGCAAGGCAATATGATCAAATTACAATCATGAACAATGGCCGAATAGGAACTGCCTAAGTGTCTGATCGCTCGGAAATGGATAATTGCAGTTTAAATAAAGCTCTCAAAGAAAGAAATGTTGGTTCTCTGAGGTGGATCTGTAACAAGAAAATACAAGGAACACAAGAAGGTAAAAAAAAAACAACATTATTATTATCTCAAGAGGAGACTCAAATATTTTAGTTTTGTTTTTGTATGGGACGGAAAATCAGGGAGGAAGGCTGTCCGCCATTAAAAAGGCAAAGGAGGCAGCTAGAGGCTCTTAAAAAGGACTTTGAGATCAGGAACTCAGCCTTGGAACTGCCTTAAATTGGGGTGGAATTAATCCACAAACTATAAATGGACAGTAGCTTAATAATACCATACAAGAATATGGTCTATACTCAGGCTTTAAAATAAACAAGGAAAAAACTATAATGATAACATACTAAAGGATGAAGAAAAAATATTACAAGAAAAATCAGGATATAGAGTGGAAAAGAGGGTCAAATATCTAGGAATCATTATAACTGCGAGAAACATTGATCTATTCCCTAACAAATATATTGCAACATTTAAAGAAATAAAGAGAGGTCTGGAGAAATGGGCAAAGCTGCATTTATCTTTCTTTGGAAAAGTGGTATTAATAAAAATGAATATCTTGCCCAGATTCAATTTTTTATTTCAAA
>NW_024837018.1:0-1215 GCF_019175285.1 Sceloporus undulatus
AATTGGCCCTGCTGCTGTTGCCAAGGGCGGAACCTCTTACGAAAGGGAGCCGTGGCGGGGCAGACATACCATGCTTCCTCGCCGCCGCCATCAGCCTGAATTTTCGGTTCAGCTTGTCATCCGTCTCGGCATGGAAGAGGCCCGAATCGTCTTTCGGCATGTCCTCTATGGTAGACCTAACGCTGGCGTTGAGGTCTGATCCCCGCAACCAGGCGTGTCTCCTTAGGGCGATGGAGGCCGCCATGGCTCTGCCCGAACACTCCACAACGTTCCTGGACGCGGTGATAAGCCATGCGCCGATGGAGTGGGCCTCGTCCCTAATCTCCGTGAGGGTCCGCTGGGCTTCGTCCGGAACGTCGGGCACGATGGGAGAGATGCCTTCCATAAGGGTTTGAATGTAGGCCCCCATACAAGCGGTGTAGTTGGTTGCCTTCACCGCGAGCGCCGCAGCCGCGTATGCCTTCCTGGCCAAGGCATCTATCTTCTTAGCCTCCTTGTCAAACGATTTCCGAGAAAGGGAAGCGTCGTCCGAGCGCCTCTTGGAGGGGGAGCTTGAATGAGAGCTAGGCTTGGATGTTGACTTAGCCTTCTTGGCCGAAGAAGACGAAGCCGCCTCCGGGGCCGATGGCTGCCTCTTCTTGGCAGACTTGTGACGAGACGGCGCCTCCGGAGGGAAGAACTGGATCGGGGACTCCGAGATGGTAGCCGCATGGCCAGGACGATCCTCGGTTCGGGTGGCGGAATCCCTCGAGCCCGAGGGTTCCTCGGAGACGGTGCTCCTCGGTGCGGGGTCCTCCGACCCGGCCAGCCTGGATTGGTCCGACGATCCGGACTTGGACTTGGCCCTCTTGGAGCTAGAAGATCCCGAGGAGGTCTTCTTTTCCGAAGCCGCCCGGAACGTCCCTGATGCCTCGGAGGGGACTCCTTCCTTGCGGCTGGGAGCCGTGTCCAGACCCACTGACCCCGGTAGACGGGGGTGTTTAGGGGCTTTGGGAGCGGAGCCGCGGGCCGGCGGACGAGCAGCGTCCGAACTCCCCATGTCTTGCGCCAGCGAAGTGGAGGGGGGCGCACTCGAGGGGCCGCTACGAGCCTGGGCAGCTGGAGCAGAGGCCGAAGGGGCTGACGCAGGCCTAGAGTCTCCCTCCCTGATCTTGCTCTGGGCAATAGTGGACGTCAGCCGCGACTCCCGATTCTTGCGGGCCTGGGAAGACATCG
>NW_024837019.1:0-1215 GCF_019175285.1 Sceloporus undulatus
TAGGCTTAACTTCCAAGAAAAACATTTCCCACAATGTTGGCATTTGTATGGCTTCTCTCCTGTGTGGACTCTCTCATGACTGACAAGGACTGACTTGTAGGCAATTTTTTTTTCCACAATGCTGACATTTATGTGACTTGTTTCTTGTGTGGACTCTCTCATGACTGACAAGTTCTTCTGCAAACAAGGACAATGACAGACAAGACTGAATCTCAGCGTTAAGAGAGGAAGGTGTTACCCCAAGATTTAGCCCTACGTTCACCCCTCCCTATTTCAGGTTAAATTAATAAAGTTGGTGTGAGTGACCTGAGCATGACACTGTTCTGGATGCCCCCAAATCCATATAACGAATGTATCCTTACTCATAGGAGCTAGCAAAGAAGAGATTGTAGGGGAACTTTCATGAGGAAATCAGTGGAAGCAGATAATCAGGCCATTGAAAAATATTCCAATAAATATATGTGAAAATACTTTGATTGAAAAGTGGCATCATTTCCTGTGAGACTGCCATACAGTGTTGAGTCAGAGCACATGGCATGATGCAAGCTAACTGCAGAGGATACTTCATGCTGTGTAGCACTAGGAGATGACTCACAACCAATACAGTATACAGCTAAAAAAGCCAATGTCATTCTAGGTTGCATCAATACAAGTAATGTATTGATCAAGGCATGTAATAGTACTACTCTATTCTGCTTTAGTCAGAATAATCCTGTGTCCAGTTCATGGTCCCACAATTTAAAAAGGATGTTGTCAAGTTGGAACATGCCCAGAGGAAGGCAGCCAACATGGTGAAGGATCTTGAAACCATCAAGCCCTTTGAGGAGCGACAGGAAGACCTCTTTGACAGTGCAACTCCCTTAGTTTCGTGGAGTCCTCTTCCTTGGAGTTCTTTAAACAAAGGCTGGATGGTGTTTGGAAATGTATTCCTGCATGGAAAAAGGGGGTTGAACTCGATGGCCCTTGTGGTCTATTCCAACTTATGATTCTATGATTCTAGTGGAATCACAGCACCATGATAATTTAGCACAAAAGGGACCTCAGTATTCATAGAAAGGACAATGGATTCAGTTTCCTTACCCACAGAGGCCACATTCTCATAATTCTCCATCATTACACAATTGTACATAAGTCTCTGCTTCTTCGTCAACAGTTTCCATTCATCCTCAGTGAAATATACTGCCACATCCGCAAAGGTCACCTGCAACAGAAAAC
>NW_024837020.1:0-1215 GCF_019175285.1 Sceloporus undulatus
ATACGGTTGGCATGCATATATGTGGTTAGATAAAGTAGATTTAAATAAAGAATTTAAAGACCATATTGTAAGGAAGGCATTATATAAAATATGGATGATATATAAAAATATATAGAGCCTTACCAGAGTGGACCTCCCCACATGAAGCCCTTTATAGGATGGGTAGAACAGATGGTAAGAATTGGTTAAGACATAAAGATATTTTAAAAATGGAAAATGGAAAATTAAAGATGAAAATGATGGAAGAATTAAATCGGGAAGGATATAAGATTAATTGGTTCTTACACTATCAACTATCAGAAAGATATAAAATAGATGAAAAACAATTTGGAGTTACATTTAAAAAACAGTTATATTTGGTAATTTTAGATAGAAAAGGAAAAAAAATCTCAAAATTTTACAAATTATTATTAAAATTGGAATTAGAACAAGAACAAATAAAACATGGTATGGTCCTATAGTCGCAAAATATTAGAAAGAGTATAAAATTAGAAACCTGGGAGAGGATGTGGGGAAAAGACCTAAAATTTACTTTATGCTCAGACATAAGAGAAAATTTATATAAAATGTTATATAGATAGTATTTAACCCCTAACAGACTGGCAAAAAATTACAAAAATAATAAAGGGTTGTGTTGGAGGTGCGAAAAAAGTGTAGGCAGTTTTTATCATATGTGGTGGACATGTCCTGAAATTAATAAATTCTGGATATAAGTTCATAAAAAGATAAAGAAAATAATTGGTATAGAATTTCCGTTATTACCAGAGATGTGTTTATTAAATATTTTTGAAGATAAAGAATTAAGACAAAAATTGAAACCTATATTATATATGTTAACAGTTGCAAGATTAATGATAGCAAGATATTGGAGAAGTAAAGAAATACCGAAGATAGAAATATGGTTGGAGAAGTGTTTAGACATGATAGAGATGGATACAATAACTATAATGTTGAAAGAGGAAGAAATAGGAAACAGAAACCAAACATGGAATAAATTAAGAGAAATATATAATAGTGTCAAAACAAAGTAATGTCTTGGATATAGATAGGAGGAGGAAGCCGAAACTGTTTTGTAACATAGGGGAAAAGAGAAAATGTAGGTACATTTTTAGTATTTAAGCCAAAGAAGTGGTGGTTATAAGAGATAAAGGAAACATGATACTGGATGTTTTGAGGAATGGATAGGATTTAGCTGAAAATGGAAGCAACAATAAT
>NW_024837021.1:0-1215 GCF_019175285.1 Sceloporus undulatus
AAACATTCAGACATGGCAGGCTACCTGAAAAGACGGGCTCCTCGTTTCAGCAATATGGATTTCAGTCTGGATTAAGTACCTTTTGAACAATGCCCACTTAGGGATCCTGAGCCAGTGGTGGAATCCTGCGTGTGTCCAGAGACGGGATGGATGCCAGCGGCCTCTTTCTATTGGCTTGGGGCGGTCCTTATTTTGGCTGTATTCGCTGTATCATGGTACATCTCTCGGCATGGACGTACTCACATCCCTTACCAGAGAGGAAGATGGAGGCAAGTTCAACGTGTCCCCGGAACTCGAAGGCTGCGAATGGAACATGTCTGCAGAAGCAAATACAGTGGTACCCCGGGATACGAATTGATCGCGTTACGAAATTTCCGGGATACGAAAAAGTTCCATTGGAAAAAACTGTTCCGGGATACGAAGGTTTTTTCGGGTTACGAATTTTTTTTCGGCGCGAAATTCAAACGCGTGGCTTGCCAGCGCTAACGGAAAGCCCTTTTCGGCTTGCGAAATGCATCGGGTTACGAACGGCGCGGCGGAACAAATTAATTTCGTAACCCGAGGGAGCACTGTAGTACCATGCCGCCGCCGAAGTCTCAGAAATCTGGGCCTGCCCCCTGAGTACGATGGGCTATACTGAATTTTGGAAAAATGCTTACAGCAGCCCTTTTAAAAGGATGGACTTCCATCTGGGCATACCCCCTGAAGACGATGGGCTATACTGAATCTATTTTAACAATCTATTGAAAAAATGCAATTATGATGTCCATAACAGTACATTTCTAATTGGATATCAAGATTTCTGGGGTGGGTGTGGGTGGGTGCATTGCGATGATTGAAGCATCCCAAAAATATTAGACACTCCTTCAGCTTCAGGGGACAAAAATGGCAAATCTTGCCAAGAAAACCCCATTATAGTTTTGCTTTAGGTTGCTATAAATTGGAAACAACATGAAAGCACACAACAGGAATATGTATTAGATATTATGGTAATAAGGTAGGAAGCTGGAGCAAGAGGGCAGCTGAATGGAACATTGGAAGTGATTGGTGGATTTGATTAAGGCTAGTGAATGACAGTTAAACAGAGAATTGTGAGGTAATGAAGTGAGTGGATGAGTGACGATTAGGGTTGAAAGACAGGTGTCTCGCTTTTCATCTGTGACATTTTGGAGGGTATGATGCTGATGGATAGTGATTAGAGAAACCCATGTTTTT
>NW_024837022.1:0-1215 GCF_019175285.1 Sceloporus undulatus
TGTGTTCTGGAGGCCATTTTGTGCTGCTTGTGACTGTGGGGAATAATATTCCAGAACCTTCTCTGAGGCCTCAGTTGAACAGAGGCATCTCTTTCTCTCCTGAGGCTCCAGAGTCAGAAGGAGGCCTGGCTCCTTGGGCCAAAAGGAAGGAAGTGTGTCCCTTCGTGCCTCTGACTATCCATTTTGGGAGGGAGGAAGGAAAGAAGGAAGAGGCCTGTGGGGGTCTGATGAAGGGAGGCAGGGACTCAGGGCAGTGGGGATGCTGGGCTTTGGGGGCTGGGAGAGGGAGGTGGGGAAGAGACCCTCCCTTTGGGCCCTAGCTGTGGACGGTCCCACCGGTCCTTGCCTCCCCCTTTGGGAAAGGAGACCCCCTCAGCCCCCTGGACTCACTCCTGCCACTCTTTCCTAGAATGGCTGGGACTCAGAGGAGTTTCCTAGGCATTGTCCCCTTCTGCCCTCCATGGCCATTGGCACTGACCTTTTCCCCATTGCCTTCCCTCCCTCAGCCCTGTGGACCTCCTCCTCCTTCGCACTCAGAGCAACCCTTCTCTACGGCTGAGGAGACGGCTTCTGACCCAGGGAAGCTCCGGCCATAAAAGACTGCAGAAGAGTCCTTTCTGGGGCTGAAGAAATCAGTGTTTTTGTACTGAAGGTAGGCCTCTATTCCTGGAGGTGGAAGAGGACCTTTGTTTAAATGTTTCACCCCAGGATTGTATGGAAAAGGTTGCAGCTGAGAGACTGAGGCCATGCTTTGCAGGAATAAAGCCCCAAATTCAGTCTCTGGCAGCATTGTCTTCCCAGAAGTTGGAAGTGAGATTTCCAGACCCCAGACACACAGTGTGCCAGTGAGTCCTTTTTATGGGGACAGTGTGTACATGTTGTTTACTAGAGTTTTTTGAGGTATTTTTTTCTCTGGGTTTACAAAATGACTTTACATAGGTCTTCACTTCCCAAAAATGAGCATAATCCAGGCTGCAATCTTCACTCATAAACCTATACATTTATAGATTTTTGTTGTATAAGTGCAACATATTCAGCAGTGTGCGTCTTTTAAAAAAATATACATGGAAAAGTGAAGAAATTGTGATTTTGACAATAGATCCATTCAGAAACTATGCACACAAATGTACATGCCTCAATTTCTGTGTGGCTTTAGCAAGTTTAGGGAGGAGGTACAGTGGTACCCCGGGATACGAAAGCACCGCCTTACGAAAT
>NW_024837023.1:0-1215 GCF_019175285.1 Sceloporus undulatus
CAAAAAACAGATGTACCCTAGATGCAGGTGGTATTGATGATGATGATATTCTTCTTCTTCAAATCATCACCACCACCACCACCATCATTGTCACCTACATCTTGGGTGCATCTGTATATGTGTTGTGTGCCTTCAATAATAATAATTGAAAGCACACAACCCACACACAGATGCACCCGAGATGCAGACAGTATTGAAGAAGAAGAAGAAGAAGAAGAAGAAGAAGAAGAAGAAGAAGAAGAAGAAGAAGAAGATGATGATGATGGTGATGATGATGAAGTGGGCACAGACTCCCTGGATGGTGAAGATGAAGGAGAGGAGTATTAAACTTCAAAACAGGTCTGTTGTGTAGTTGTGGTGATAATGCTATCATCATTATCATCACTATCACCTAAATCTCGGATGCATCTGTGCGTGTGTCTGCTGTGTGCCTTCAATAATAACAAAAACAACAATAATAATTGAAGGCACACAACACACACAGAAATGCACCAGAGGTGCAGGTGGTATTGATTATGTGAGATCATCCTCATCCTCATCCTCCTCATCAATACCACCTGCATCTTGGGTGCATCTGAGTGTCTGTTGTGTGCCAATAATAATAATAATAATAATAATAATAATAATAATATCCCTCAAGCTTGCAGTCTATTCATTGCTTAAAAACAATAACTGGCTAGTTAACTAAGTGTTAGCTAACTATCGGATTCACCATCGATGAGGACAGGACTGTCGGGGAAGTGATGGAAGGAGGGAGGGTCTGGAGGACAGAGGAGATGCTGACAGATCGATGGGGAAATGATTGATGGCTGCTGGGAGCCCAGAGGTCCCCTGATGACCGCTGGGGCCTAATTGGCTCAATTACCAAATGGAGGGGGGTGTCCCTGATTTAACCAAGCGACTTAATAGGGCGACGCCTCCCTTCTTCCCATCAGCTGTCCATGGAAAGGATGCCAAGGAAAGCTATCTATCTGGGTGACACTGGGTCAGAGGAGCTTGAGGAAGTTCCATTATTATTATTATTATTATTTTGGACAGCAGTCCCCAGCATCCCAGTGCTGGCTGTGCAAGTTGGGAGGCATCAATTTTTAAAAAGTAACCTCCCCTCCCCAATCTGTCATCATTTGGAGATGAAAACTATCTAGAGTTATCATTCCAGGTACTGATGTGTGCATTTAAGAAAAGAAACCATTTGGGATGAAGGCATTTTGTCTC
>NW_024837024.1:0-1215 GCF_019175285.1 Sceloporus undulatus
AAATTCCCTCTGGCATCCCAGGGAGCCTCCACAGCTGGTCCAGAAACAGTCTAATTTTATGTTATCTAAGCAGAAAGACAGACTAGTCCATCTTCTGGGATTAAGCTGGAGCCATGTCTAGCCAGCAAGAAAGGTCTGAAAGAGAAACAGCATGGTGCCATGGACTGAGGGCTGGTCTAGGACCGGGAGACCAGGATTCGAATCCTCACTTAGCCTTGGAAATCTATGGGTGAGCTTGCATATATCATACTCTCTCAGCCTCAAAGGAAGGCTCTGGTGAATAAATATGGACATAAAACAGACCCCCTACAACTAAGTATTATACAGTGGTTTGAGTATTGGCCTAGTACTCTGAGAAAACAAAGTTTAAGTCCCCACTCGGCCATAGAAACTCACTGGCTGCCCTTGGGCAAGTTACACTCTCTCAGTCTCAGAAGAAGGCAATGTTAGCAAGGTTTTTACCAGAGGACCTCAATGTGTGGGGCGGATTGTATGGGAGAAGGCGATTCCGTAAGTAAGGTTATAACCAAGACCTTGTACTGTTCCCTGAAATTAATAGGCAGCCAATTAAGAGATTTTAATATAGGTGTGATATGGTCACCTCTAGATCTTCCAGTGACCACTCTGGCAGCCATATTTTGGATTAATTGAAGTTTCATGACTTGGTACAAGGGTAGCTTAGGTAGAGCGCATTACAGAAGTCAAGACGTGAGGTTACCAGAGCATGCATTATAGTTTTCGGGTCCACAGGTTCCAGGAAGGGGCGCAGTTGGCATATCAACCAAAGCTGATAACAGGTACTCTTGGCCATTGAATCTATCTGACTTGACATCTGGAGCAACAGATTCAAGAGCACGTCCAAACTGCAAACACAGTCCTTTAGGGGAAGTGTGACCCCATCCAGGACCGGTTGACAAACCTCCATACTTGGATTAGGATCTCCATCACTTCATCTGTCGGTGCTCAAGCAAAGATCATCTACTAAGGCAACTATAGCATTCTCGACTCCATATCCTGTCTTGAAATGGGTCTAGATAATCTGATTCTTCCAAGAATGCTTGGAGTTGAAGAACAACTTCCTTCTCAATCACTTTGCTTAGAAATGGAAGATGGATCTGTAATTGTTCATGTCCAAGGAATCTAGGGAGGGCTTTTTCAGAAGATGCTTAACCACCGCTTCTTTTAAGCAAGATGGAAAATAGCCCTCCCTAAGAG
>NW_024837025.1:0-1215 GCF_019175285.1 Sceloporus undulatus
GTGCCAGGAATAAAAATTAAAAAACACATGAAACCCACTGGGTGACCTTGGGCAAGTCACATACTCGCAGCCTTGGAGGAAAGCAATGGCAACCCTTTTCTGAACAGCTCTTGCCAAGAAAACCCCATGATAGGTTCGCCTTAGGGAACTAGGGTAGTGCGAGGGGGTGCAGAAAACGGGTGACAAGCTTTCAGCCACCTTCCCACTGCACCCCTTCTGGCTTTGCTGTGGCAGTGAAAAAAGTCATTTGATAGTTACCAATGCTGAATATCCATTGAAAAGGTTGAGATCTATCTATATATTCACTGATTTTAATTGATTTTGCTACTAGCCTTATTCTTTTATTTATTTATTTTTGTTACTAAATCACAGTACATATTTGTATTATTTGTATTAACAAATACATCTAACTATCAAGTGTCTGTTGGTGGAACTGGATGTACTTGCAGGGACAGTTGCTCTTTGCAAGGAAATCAGGCTGCCGACTTTCAGAGTGAAAGGATACATAAATTCCTCTATGTATCGTAGGTAATAAACCTGCAAATTTTCAGTAGGATAAGCACAGCTGTTGAAGTGGAAGGGGAGTCCATACGTGTGGGGGACACTTGCTTTCCCTCCTCTCCCTTCATGTATTTTGGGCAATTTATATGAAATGGCACATTTCACAGGTGTCTCTTGTCAAGAAAGCCATAAATTTTCAGAAGGATTGGTGTAGGAACTCAAGAATTAGTATATTTGAAAACCAACGCAAAACTTTTAAAACTGTCAATTGTGGTGGCACTAGAAGAATGGCTTAATGACTCATCCAGTTTGGGCAGTACCTTGTGCAAATGCCCTAGAATTAGAAGGTGGGCCTGCCAGTGACTTAATCCTATCCCTCATCCCACATATTTTGGCTATTTTCACAGAAATGAAACCTTAAAGATGCCTTCATCCTTACTTGTTTTGTGTTCTCTCCCTCTCATAATCATAAGGAAAGCTTCAGCAAGGCTCTACCTTCAGCTCTTTAAGCTTTGGAAGGACATCTCCTTCAGGTGAAGAGCACTCTCTGTTGAATCCGAAGGGTCCCAATTATGCTCATATATTAGGCTTCATTTGAGATCTGATGCACATCCTTAACAGATGTACGTGTGCTTTATTCCTTTGAGTATAAAATGTCTGTGTGGATTATTAAAAAGCAATTATTATTCTTTCAGATAGAAACTTTGGGCCAAA
>NW_024837026.1:0-1215 GCF_019175285.1 Sceloporus undulatus
TGTATTACATATATTGTTGTTGTTTACCTTTGAGTCATTTATGACTTATGGCTACCTTATCATAGTGTTTCCTTGGCAATGTGAAGTCAAAGGCTTTCATGGCTGGCATCCATGGTATTTGTGGGTTTTTCGGGCTATGTGGCCATGTTCTAGAAGAGTTTCTTTCTGACGTTTCACCAGCATCTGTGGCTGGCATCTTCCTTGGCAAGTTTATTCAGATGGGGCTTGCCATTGCCATCCTCTGAGGATGAGAGTATGACCTGCCCAAGGTCCTAAAGTTTCCCTGGTAAGATTTAACCAGAGGATGGTTTTTGCCATTGCCTTCCCCTGCTTAGGAGAAAGTATGGCTTGCTTATGGGCACTCAGTGAATGGAAAACCAGCATTCAAATCCCTGCTCATCCATGGAAACCCAGTGGTGAAGCAACCTGCAGCAGTGGTGCCAAGGCTGGATGGCACATGGAATAATGAAATCACTGAGTTGGAAGAGACCATAAGAGCCATGCAGGAACAGTGGGACACACTTTAAACAGTTGCCTAATGTCAGCATGGAGGCCTCCAGATCTTCTGAGGCTGACAACACTTTGTCTACTCTTCCTTTAGATCCATCAAGGTTTTCCATATGTTCAACGTGAAGTTCTGGAGCAATGAGTGACTTTCTACTCAGATCTTTTGGGAAGATCTGGAACAATTAATTACTTTTTAAAAGCAGTTATAAGGAGCGGTATACCCCATGTTTGGAGTGAACAATCCTGACATTATCTGTTCACACCAGACTCAAGGATTGGGACCTGAGTGATGCAGACTCACCACCAAGAAGAGACCATTTTGTTTGACCTGTGAAGACATGACCCTAGAAATCATTTAGGGCATTTAAAAAGACCATTTCGGGGGCCCTGACCACACTTTGACCACTCTCCCTTTAGGTCCATCAAGGTTCTCCATAGGTTCAAAGTGAATTTCTCTCCCCATCCACATTGAGGGGTATTTTCAGATGGACGCTTGAAGCAGTCCAGAAGAAGCCAAACGATTCTAACAAATCTCACGGCATTTGCTGGGAAGGATGTGGTATAGAAAGATAGATAAATAGAGCCCATAATGGTTTTGTTTTTGTCCCATGTACCTTTTGTGGGTGAGAAGACGTTTGAGTGACACACCTACCGAAATGTGCACACGTGGAGTATCTGGAACGCTCCTTAATGCCATTATCTGATTCC
>NW_024837027.1:0-1215 GCF_019175285.1 Sceloporus undulatus
TTAAACTAAACTAATCCCTGCAAGTAAAATGGTCTTGTCAATATGTGCAATCTTTTTTGCAACTGAAAATTTACCTTAAAGATGTATTGTTCTTTCTTCAGAGAACAGAGGACTCCATTTCTTCTTAACCTGAAATCTTTCTTTCAAATCTACAAAGAGCTCATTGATAAAAAGATGGTGTCAGCCTTTAACTGTAATAAACATTTTCCAGTTCTTAGCTCAAATGAAGGAAAACCAGGAATCTGTTCTTTTCCTAATAAAGGAACCTACCTTTCAGGGACTTACCGAAATGATGGAGATGTTTTTGGAAATGCTTTTCACTTTTCCATTCTTGAAGGAAGATGAGTTCTATACCTTGTGTCCCATGTTTTGGTGAACGTCTGTGCCTTTCTTAACATTGGCAGAAACTTGAACTTTCATCCTTTTCATACTCAAAGGTGCTTTAGAACAACATATATTTTATTTCTTAATTCTGACCAGACTTAATATTTGTCTATTTCTTTCATTATCGTTTTCTCCCAAGTTGGATAATTTCTTATTAAATAAGTATAGAAATCACAAATACGCACTTTAAAAAGATTAAACAGTATTTTTGATACATAGGATTTTGAACCTGCCAATCATCAAGGAAAATTAACCAGGAATCTTTTTCTTTTTCCTTCCTTCCTACGGACTCACCTCCATGATGGGAATATTCATTACGATGCTTTACACTCCTTTTTTGAAGAAATACGTTGTAATTTTATATTACTCCAGATTTTTATTAGGAGCGGATTGCTTTCTTAATCTTGTTTATACTTTGCAGTAGATTTCTTTATCCTTTTTAAACTATGCTAATCCCTGCAAGTAAAAATGATCTGGTCAAATTCTGGGGTCTTCTACATTTATTGCAGATGAAAATTTACCTTAAAGATGTATCTTTCTCTCTCTTTCTTCATAGAACAGAAGGATTCCACTTCTTCTTAACCTGAAAATTTCCTTTCAGATCTACAAAGAGGTCATTTACAAGAAGATGGTGTAAAACTCTAACCATAATACATATTTCCCAGTGCCAGGCACAAAGTGGCTGTCAAATGCAGAAATATAAGAAGCTGTTCTCTTTCCAATAAAGGGACCTACCTCTCAGAGACTTACGAAAATATGGAGATGTTCCTTGGAAATGCTGTTCACGTTTCTCTTTTTGAGGGAAGGTGTGTTTTATACCTCTTTTCAGAT
>NW_024837028.1:0-1215 GCF_019175285.1 Sceloporus undulatus
AAAAAGAAGCTCCAAAATGGAGCTTCTTTTTCCATCGCGTTTGCGACGTAGCGAGGCGCCAGGGGCGCGCTCGCTACGTCACAAGCGGCGCAACGCGTACGGACGCTCAGCGTCCAATACGCAAAGATTGCGCCGGCCATGTAGAAGGGCCGGCGCCATCTTGTACAGACGGAGTCCGTACTAGGCCCAGGGGCGTCTATAAGAGACGCCCCTTTTTTAAAATGGGACGTCCAGAGGACGTCCCAAATGGCGGTGCAGAAAGCACCATAGTTTGTGTGTTCTTCCTCAGTGATAATTTCTGCCATCTCAACCACATTCTGATGTTGCCTGGCCACATGTGCCCACGTTTTCATCTGTGAATAGTACACAGTGTTCACGTTTTCATCTGAGAATAGCTGGATAGTACAATGTAGGTCCAAATAAGGTTGACAGTAGCCATTACTCTTCTTTACCTAACAATTTATCTAAATGAATGAAGGCAAATTTGAGAATGGGCTAGTTCTCCTGTTGTTCCCACCTTCTTCTTTTAAAAGATCAAGAATGATAAACCTTCAACCAAGGTGGCCCCTCAAACATGCTGCAAAACTCAGTCCTTCCAATACACACTTCTCCAAATGGCACTTCAGCCAGGGACCTCATGATGTCAGTGAGTGCGTTTGTCCCCTTGTCCTTGAAGGTTTCACCAACCTTGACCATGGTGATGTATTTTTGTCCTTCACAAGAAAGTGGAGGAACATTCAGCCTGCAAAGTGAAAACATACAGAGAAGCATGCTAGAAAAGGTTATGTTAGGGAACAGGAGTTGAACTGATAAACATTGAGTTGAACGTTTTTTTTGGAAAAGTTACTTTTTGGACTACAACTCTTAGACTCACATAGGTGAATTCTGAGTTGCTGTCCTAAAGCAAGCTGCCATTATCTAGGTTGAGTGCTTTGTCAGGGTCATAACATGACAAGAACCTGGTGTGTGTGTGTGTGTGTGTGTGTGTGTGTGTGTGTGTGTGCTTTTCACTACTAGAAACAGCACAGATACCATTCTTGACATCACTTTAAAGGGGACTGGCCAGCCATCTCTGGAAAGAATCTAAATTTCCTATGTGCAAGAATGTGATGCTCACAAAGATAGCCATGCCTTTAGGGACCACAGTCCACCAATCAAATATTTCACAACCTGAATTTATGGAGAAAATGATTCCCATTGTACATAAGAAAGTCA
>NW_024837029.1:0-1215 GCF_019175285.1 Sceloporus undulatus
GGCATACAGATGATAGGAAAAGCCAAAAGAGCTAATGAGTTTTCCTAAGGACAATGTGTAGAGAGAAAACAGAAGGGGACCCTTACATTGTGAATGTATAGATGGATTCCACAGCCAAAGGCTGAGTTGCAGATTGAAGGTGAATGCTGGATATGTTTGGCCTTAGAACAAACAAACAAACAAGCTTCATACCGCCTAAGCAGTGTCTAAGTGGTTTACAAAGTGTAAGCTAATTTGCCCCCAACAATCTCATTTTAGCCACTGATGGAGGAAGGACGCCAGCCTGAGTTGAGCCTGAGTCCTTTTTGTTGGCCTTGAACTCGCAACCTTATGGTTTTGAGTGAGTGAGCGGCTGCAGAACAGGCATTGAACCGCTGCTCTAACTGACCTGATCAGGGCTGTTTGGGGCCAAACCATGAGAGCTAAGTATGACAAGAATTATTGGTGAAGGTTTAGATAAGAGTGTTCTAATCAAGCTGTGAGATAAATTGTTATGGACAGTGAGCTTCCCAGGAAGGAAGGTCTGTTGGGCTGCTGCCTCTGAGCATGCGCAGTCTTCCCTCCCTCCCTCCCTCCCTCCCATGAGGATCGGAACCACAGAAGGAGGAGGAGGAGGAGGAGGAGGGAGAGCCCTTGCTGGGGAGCACAGCTGCAGGGTCTTCTGGGGGACGCCCCCTCCCCTCCTCCTTCTTGGGGTCCCTGGGGCCCAGGCTCTTGGGGGGAGGGGGACCCAAAGGGGAAAGGGACCCCATCCTGCCCTCCCTGCCATTCCCCCCAATAGGAACAACAGAGGCAGTGTATACTGTATGGACACATCTCTCTCTCTCTCCACCCGAGGCCCAGATGCAGAAAGCCAGCCTTGCCCGCCTCCCTTTCCCTGGTCCTGAGTCCTGCTCCTGACCTGGGCCTCCATTGAGGCGGCGGCGGCCTCCTCCAAGGCTCCTGAGACCAAGGAGGGAGAGGAGCCCCAGCAGCAAAGGCCTGCCTTCCACTCTCCTCCTGCGGGGGAAGAAGACGAGGCCTGGCTGCTGGCGCTAGTCACTGCGCATGCTCAGTCTCAGCCGCTGCTGCTCTCACCCTGCCAGCCAGGAGTCTGAGCATGCGCACTCCCTCCCTCCCTCTCTCCTCCTCCTCCTCAGGGCTGTCCCTTGGAGGGGAAGGGAGAGGACTTGGGAGGGGTCCTGCCTTCCCTCCCTCATGGGAAGAGGGGCAGAG
>NW_024837030.1:0-1215 GCF_019175285.1 Sceloporus undulatus
ATGTAAATATTGTAAACCTTAATAAAGATTATTATTAAAAAAAAATTATCAGTTCCAAAAAGTAACTCTTTTTATTTTATTTAAGGGACACTATTTTAGTATGCCATTGTATTTAAGGTACAGTCGGCCTTATTTTATACACAGATTCAAGCATACATGGTTTGAAAATGTTTAAAAAAGTGTAAATTTCAAATATCAAGCCTTGATTTTCCATTTTTTATAAGAGACACAATTTTTCTATGTCATTGTACTGAATGGCACTTGAGCATACACAGATTTTGTAATACACAGGGGATCGTGGAACCAACACCCCCCCCCCCCAGCATATAACAAAGGTCCACTGTAACTTGAGAATGCATGGGTTTTGGCATCCACCGTGGGTCCTGGAACCAAACCCCAGCGTATACCAAGGACTGACAGTACTTTTATTTCACATACTCACTGACTTCCTCAGAATCTTCACATATTCTTCTTGAATAAGATTATTGAAGCCAGAGATTCCCATTCCGCGCAAAGGCAAGCATTTCCTCCAGCACTGGCCAGACCACCTCAGTCAGGGCACCGACTATAACTTGGTGTGAGAGATCAGGAAGGGAGATGGCCCAGTGCCTGACTGGCCCAGGCCAGAAAGATGGCCATGGGCATTGCCAGGAGGGTGCGGGGGGCGTCACCTAGTGCGCTGCTGGGAATGGGTGCTGCAGTTATGGGTCTGGCAAGAGAAAGAGAGCCTCGCCCTCTTCTGCTTGTCCAGCAGCTCCACTGGACCCGAAAAGGCTGTGGAAGAGGGGAATGATTGATGAATGATTTGCACAAATATACTAGGAATGCCTCTGAGTGTGGCAGATCTTCCCTGGCTCAAGGCAAGGTCAAGCGTGAGAGTGGCAGGAACATCATCCTGGCAGAGATGCCAGTCCTGAGCTGATTGCCCAACAAATTTGGGGGCAAGCCACCCCTCACAAACTCCTTAAAAGCAGCCTTTCCAACATGGATGGGAATCAGGTAGATTTTCAGATGTTGATGGACTGCAACTCCCACTCTCCCTCACCATTGGCCATGCTTGCTAGAAGCTGCTGGGAGCTGCAATCCAGTTCTGTCCAGAGGAACAGGTGATTCCAGCTCCTGTTTTCCGCCGCACCTCCCTCTCTCTTCCTCTTCCCAATATGGGTGCCTTCCAAATGTGTTGCCCTACAACTGCATCTCACCAGAAGCACCTCA
>NW_024837031.1:0-1215 GCF_019175285.1 Sceloporus undulatus
AAACCAGGATTAATGTCTGCTAATTGGTGATCATTATTTGCTGGGAACGCCCCTGACTCTTAATGGTTTCCTATTTGCATTTGCTGAGTCCTTATTTTGCTGTTCCTCAGGACTGGTAGCCAAATTTTGTTCACTTTAAGGGTTTCTTCTTTCTGGTTGAAATTGTCCAGGTGTTTGTGGATCTCAATGGCTTCCCTGTGCATCCTGACATGGGAGTGGTTGGCATGGTCCTGAACTTCAGTGTTTTCAAACAGTATTTTATGCCCAGGATGGTTTGTGGCATGTATGTAGGAATGCACAGTGTACAGTCTGCCGATTGTAGCTTCTTTGAATATGCCAGGTTGTCCATCGACTCACTCTCCTTGTTTGCATCGTTCAAATGATTTTGTACTCGCATGCTTTTTGATCGGGCTCCAAATGGAAGCTATAATTCTTCCTGTACAAAAGGTAGAAATGGAGGAGAGGTCCTAGAAAAGGAGGACTTCTCCTGTGTGTGTGTGTGTGTGTGTGTGTGTGTGTACACACACATATTCATGCTTCTTGGTCAGGCTCCAAATGGAGGCCACAATTCTTCCTGCACAGTAGGTAGAAATGGAGGAGATGCCCTGGGAAAGGAGGGCCTCTGGTGCCCCTGCCCTGGCTCCTCTCTCCTCTGGGAGAGGCGAGGCTGGGAAAGAGTTAAAGCCAGCGAGTGCCCCTTCCTAGAAGGAACCCTCCCTCCCTCCCTCCCTCCCAAGAGGTAAGGGGGGAGAGAGAGTGCTTGAGCCCCCTGCACTTCCGGCCCCCTCCTTTTCTGCCCCTGGGAAAGAAGGGGCAGCTTTTCCCACGGGGCGCCCTGACCATCTGAAGGGAGTGGCAGCAGGTGAGCCAGAGGCCGAGGGAGGAGCAGGGGAGATGCGGGGGCCCTGGGAGGCCTTGCCCACCCTGGGATGGAGTGAGCACCAAAGGGCAGCAGAGAGAAAGCCTGAGATCTGCCTGGCTAAGAGGCAGGGCCCTTCTTGCTCTGCCCACTCCCCCCCCCCCCCCCACAATTCCCCTTTCCTAGCATCAGAGGATCCCAAAGTTGGAAGAGGTCTTGCCATACGACACAGCCCAGGAGTCCCTAGGATGGAGCCACAGTCCAGAAAGTGGTGTCCAGATGGGGATGACAGCCCTTGCCCACAGGGCAAAAACAAGCTTGCTCCCTCCTCAATATGACATCCCTTCAAGTATTTA
>NW_024837032.1:0-1215 GCF_019175285.1 Sceloporus undulatus
GGGGGATATGGAAGAATATCTCTGGACTTAAATTGAGGGTGGGCCCAAACCCAGAGTACTCCCCAGAACTGTTTTTTAAAAAGGAAATTTGACTCTGAAATTAGGTGAGATATGTCTAAATGATTCATTGGTGACTAAATGTACTATACATGTTGAGATAGTCAGTATCTTAATCAATCAATAATATTCCAAAAATGGTCTAATTTATATTGTTTATCATATGTTATATTATATTGAAAGAATTTGAGACAAACTGGATCTCAAAGGCTGTAGCTTTTTCTTGCTGACAGAATTTAAAGTTTATTTCCTGGACTCAATTCTGAAGTGTTGAAATAATATTTGCAATGCACCATGTACTTTCCTCCCCTTTTGTTTAGTCATTTTCTGGATAAGGCTATTTTCTGTTGCAGGTGACCTTTGCGGATGTGGCGGTATATTTCACTGAGGAGGAATGGAAACTGTTGACGAAGAAACAGAAACTTATGTACAGTTCTGTGATGATGGAGAACTATGAGAATGTGGCCTCTGTGGGTAAGGAACCTGAATCCCTTGCCCTTCCTGTGAAGAATGAGGGCCCTTTCATAATTCACTGTCAGAGTGCTATGATTCCACTTTAGAATGATAGAATCAAAGAGTTGAAATAGACCACAAGGAGCACCCAGTTCAATCTTCTGCCATGCAGGAATAGACATTCAAAGCATCCCCAAGACATGGCTATCCAGCCTCTGTATAAAAACCTCCAAAGAAGACTCCACCAAACTCTGAAGGAGTATATTCCACTGTTGAAGATCTCTTACTATCAGGAAGTTCCTCCTAAAGTTTAAGTGGAATCTCTTGTCCCTGTGGCTTGCATGCATTATTCCATGTCCTTTTCTCTGGAGTAGCAGAAAGCAAGCCTGTTCCATCCTGAATATGACATCTCTTCAAATATTTGAACAGGGCTGTCATATCCACTCTTAACCTTCTCTTCTCCAAGGTAAACATACCCAGCTTCCTATGTCATTCCTCAAGGAGCATGGTTTCCAGACCATTCACCATTTTGGTTTCCTTCCTCTGGACATGCTCCAGCTTCTCAATATCTGTTTGAATTGTGGTGCCCAGAACTGGACACAGGATTATTGCAAGTGAGCCCTGACCAAAACAGAATAGAGTGGCACTATTACTTCCCTTGATCTTGACACTATACACCTATTGATACAGCCTAGGATCACATTG
>NW_024837033.1:0-1215 GCF_019175285.1 Sceloporus undulatus
TCACACGAAAACGGGGACTTTTCAGAGCTTTTCGTGTGATTTTCGCGCCTGGCTCTTTTTCCGTGCCTTTTCCGTGCCTTTGGCCCTTTCAGCTCCAGCCTGAGAAGGCTGCCTGCAGAGCAACCAAAACCCTTTGGAGTGCCAAGAGGGCTGGAGAAAAACTCTCTCTCTCTCTCTCTAATGACTCCCTCTGAGAGCCAGGACGGAGCAAGCCTCCCAACCAACCTCAACTGTTTGGAGGAATAGTTCAGCCAATCAGAGAGAGGACAGTGATTGCCCCCCCCCCAGGCATTTTCAGGCTCCAGGGGCAAAGCAAAGTGGCTGCAGTGCTGGAGAGAGGCAGGGAGTGAGGGATCTTGGCTGGCTTAATCCCAATTGCCTAGGATTTCCAAGTAAGACATAAATTTTAAGGCACACAAAGGCAATACTTGATCATGGTATCTGGCTTGATGTTGTGGACTTCTGTGTCTGCCTGAGAGTGACAATTGAATTTCTGAATTCCTGAGCTTGAGCAGAGTGCCCCAAGCCTACCTCTCAGGGCCGTTGTTGTACTGTGAGGACCATTTGGGTTGTGTGATGTGAATGCGATGTCCCTGAGTGTGTGTGTGTGTGTGTTAGTGATTAAATCTGCCTCTGAGCATGGGCAGAGCACCTGGTAAGTTGGCATCCCTGCCCTGTCTTCCAAGAATTTTGTTTTATGGCTCTCTTTTTCGTTCCCTTTTCCATTGCCATCCATACTGCAGAAATAATCCAGTTTGGCACTGCTTCTAACTGCAAGGCTCCCTGCGATGATGGGATTCTGGGCACAACAAACCACCAAGCCCAGAATTTCATGCATGGAGCCCTGGCTGCCGGTAAAAGCAGTGTCTCACCATGTCACAACAAACTACAATTCCCAGGATTCCCTGGTTTGACAAGGGAATGGCCTCCACGCTTCCAGATCACAGCCCCAGAGAATGAGTCTACAGGATATCAGTGTTGCCAGTTTAAGTTCCACTTCTTCAGCTGCATTTGGATTTAATAATGATAATAATAATAATAATGGTGATGATGATAGAGAGATAGATCTTGTAGCACCTTTGAGTCTCACTGAAAGAAAAGTTGGCAGCATGAGCTTTCCTAGACTTAAGCGTATTTCCTCAGATGCATGGGAATTGTAGTTCATTGTGGCACCAGAGCTCTTTCTCACAAAACTACAATTCCCAGAGTTCCCTA
>NW_024837034.1:0-403 GCF_019175285.1 Sceloporus undulatus
GACTCAAGCAAGGAGAAGGTCTCTGGTCACTCAACAGACCTCTAATGTTTACATGCATTGAGGATCTTTGGTAAAAACATCTCATATGAGGTGATAGATATATTGGATTAAGTTGACCAACCAAACTCCATTTTAGTGGCAAAAGGATTATGTTCCTGTTGTAAAACACAGTGAACCTCAGTCAGCTAGCCTCAAAAGATGTGGCTCCCCTTGCCTTCCCTTCTTTCTTGGAGAGATGTCTGTTAAAGGGAAGAAACTAAAAAACAACAACAACAACACAGTTTCTTCCATGAGATGGTTCTCACTAATACAGGGGGTTAAGAAAAATTGTTATCAAAAACAAACAGACAGACTCTTCTCCATGGGGGGAGAAACTCCCCTTCCTCCATGAGTGTTTTAAAAC
>NW_024837034.1:503-1215 GCF_019175285.1 Sceloporus undulatus
ACACAGTGAACCTCAGTCAGCTAGCCTCAAAAGATGTGGCTCCCCTTGCCTTCCCTCATATAATCAGGTTTCTCTACTAAGGGGTTGCTTCAAATCCCATTCAGACATCCTACAGAGCCCTGAGGGGTCTGCCACAAAAATCACAATTACCTCTTACCTTGTCTAGATTGTTAAATTTTAAGTAAGAATGCCTGCTGATGGGCTTGCCATTTCAACTGCTGCCTGGCTTGAAAAGCCTATTGTAACAGGATCTATCATGCATATGATGAATTGGGCTCAAGGCCATGAAGGTTCATGCTGCTAATCTCTTTTCTTTAGTGGTCTCAGGGTGCTGCAAGATTCCTTTGCATATTATTGGGCATGCTTTGATTGTGATTTCCTGCATGGCAGGAGGTTGGACTTGATGGCCCTTGTGGTCTCATCTAACTCCATGATTCTATGATTTTATGGTTATAAGGTTAGCTGCTGTGTGGGTGAGTGTCTTATCCCTGATTGGGTTTTCATGGCATGGTCTGGTCCAAACAACACCATTGTTTACTACCTTTTGGGGCTGGAAAAACTGACTTCCTAGTGCCTATGCCTTGTTTTCTGCTAGCAAAAACGCTCAGATTTAATATACCATACAACTCCACATAGAGACTTACACCAGCCACCTATATGCCCACAGCTTGCATATATATATATATATATATATATATATATATATATATAT
>NW_024837035.1:0-1215 GCF_019175285.1 Sceloporus undulatus
GTTCCATGAGGAGGGACTTCTTGCAACAGACGGGTTGCATCTCACGCAAGTTGGAAGAAATGTTTTTGCCAACAGTCTCAAGAACTTGATCAGGAGGGCTTTAAACTGAGTTCCGAAGGGAAGGGAGACAATATTAAGGAAGGCGAAAGGGATGGCGAAAATAGTCAAACTGACATAGAGGAAACAAGGCAAACAGTGCAAGGACCCAACAGTGGGAGGCAAAAAAACTTACACAGGCAGCAAGTAAAAGGGACCCATGGTCTGCGATGTCTCTACACTAATGCACAGAGCATGGGAAATAAGCAAGATGAACCCCTAGTACAACAAAGCAAATATGATATAATAGGCATCACTGAAACCTGATGGGTTGAGTCTCATGATTGGAATGTGGAAATAGAGGGGTATAACCTTTTTAAGAGAAATAGGCCAAACAGGAAAAGAGGAGGAATAGCACTATATGTAAGAGATATTTACACCAGTGAAGAGATCCAGGACATCAATCCTGGAAGCCAGGTGGAGAGCATCTGGATAAAAATTAAAGGGGAGGGAAACAACAAGGATGTTATGGTGGGAGTCTACTACAGACCCCCAAGTCAGACTGAGGAATTGGATGATATCTTTCTAGAACAGATGACCACACAGTCAGATAGGAGAGATGTAGTAGTGATGGGTGACTTCAACTATCCTGATTTTTGCTGGAAGTCAAACTCAGCAAAATCCTCAAGGTCTAGCAAATTCCTCACTTGCCTAGAAGACAATTTCATTGTCCAAAAGGTGGAAGAGGCAACAAGGGGGTCAGCTATTTTAGATCTGATCCTAACCAACAAGGACGACTTGGTTAATGGGGTGCAAGTGGTGGGATCATTAGGTGGAAGTAACCATCTTCTCCTGGAGTTTGTAATACAGTGGAAAGGAGAATCCAGGCAAAGTCAAACACGCATTCTAGATTTTAGGAAAGCAGATTTCAGTAAACTTAGAGAAGTATTGAGGGCGATTCCATGGTCAGAAATACTAAAAGATAAAGGAGTTCAGGACGGATGGGACTTTCTCAAAAGGGAGATACTGAAGGCACAAAAGAAAAATGGGAGGTGTCTCAAGAAACCAGGATGGATGACTAAGGAACTTTCAACCGAGCTAAGTTTGAAACGGAACATGTATAAGAAATGGAAAAGGGGGGAAATCACGAAAAAGGAATTCAAAGAAATAGCAGGCATG
>NW_024837036.1:0-1215 GCF_019175285.1 Sceloporus undulatus
GTGAGACCACTAGGGCATGGACCGGTGTCTTTGCGGTAGAAGCTGAGAGATATGGATGGATTTTGGCGATATTATAGAGAAAAAATCTGCAGACTTTGGCTGTAGTCTGGATCTTGAGGGATAAATGACAAAGAGGAGTCAAAGATGAAACCGAGACTGCGGGCTTCCTGGACCGGCTGAATAGAGACGTTATTGACAGAAATAGAAAAGGAGTAGTGAAGGGTGGGCTTAGGAGGGAAAACAAGAATATGTCTTGGACATATTGAGCTTCAGACGCCGATGGTGCATCCAGTGGGAGACAGCTGTTAAACAGGATGATGCTTGCTGCTCTAGCTCTGGCGAAAGATTAGGGGTGGAAAGGTACAGTTGGGTATCATCGGCGTACAGATGGTAGGAGAAACCAAAAGAACTGATAAGTTTGCCAAGGGAGAGTGTGTATAAAGAGAACAAAAGGGGACCCAAAACAGAGCCCTGAGGAACTCCAACAGATAAGGGGACAGAAGACGAGTTCTGACCACCCGAGACCACTGAAAAAGATCTATCTGACAAGTAAGATGTAAACCAATCGAGAACAAAGCCCGAGAAACCAAGGTCAGAGAGTACATCTATTAGGAGACAGTGGTCCACGGTGTCGAAGGCCACAGACAGATCGAGTAGGACAAGGATAGAATAAAGGCCATTCACCTTGGCCCGCAAAAGATCATTCGAGATCTTAGTAAGGGCTGTCTCTGTGGAGTGTCGTGGGCGAAAACCAGACTGGGAGGGATCCAGAATGGAGTTGGTTTCAAGAAACTCAAGACAGCGTGAATAGACAACTCGTTCCAACACCTTAAAGAGAAAAGGAAGACGATAGCTAGCCAAGGAAGAGGGGTCGAGAGAAGGTTTTTTCAGGATAGGGGAAACTAAGGCATGTTTGAAGACTGAGGGGAAGGAACCCGAAGAGAGAGAGAGATTAAAGATATAGAGGAGGGAAGGTAACAAAGAGGGGGCTATAGAGATTAGAAGACGAGAAGGAAGTGGGTCAAGAGAGCAGGTGGTGGGTTTTGATGAGTTCAGCAGCGAAGAGAGTTCTTCCAAAGAAATAGGAGGAAACACAGAGAGTTTATTAGTAGGAGGGGCGAGGAGATTAATGGTGGGAGCCAAATCATGAGGAGTTAACTCAGAACGAATGGTAGTGATCTTTGTAATGAAGTAATTGGCGAAGTCGGAGGGAGA
>NW_024837037.1:0-1215 GCF_019175285.1 Sceloporus undulatus
GATCAAGATTGCAAGGTTCTTTCTGAGGAAGGA
Source organism: Sceloporus undulatus (assembly GCF_019175285.1). Lineage (NCBI taxonomy): Eukaryota > Metazoa > Chordata > Lepidosauria > Squamata > Phrynosomatidae > Sceloporus > Sceloporus undulatus. Next base: position 34 of record NW_024837037.1, read on the forward strand.
GAGGCAAACTAGGAGAGGCTGCAGCTGTTTGCTTTTGCCTGAGCCTCTGGGAAGGGCCCCTCTTCTCCTTTCTCCTTGGCTGTCTTCATGGAGGGCAGACTCCTTTTGCCCTTTGGACTCAATTTGCAGCAATGGCAGTGAGCTCAAGAGAAGGGGAGAAATGGCAGCAGGAGGAGGAAACTGTGGCCTTTGAAGAGCAGCTGAAAAGGTGGGAGGCAGAGGATGAACCAGAGGAGGGTCACTGCCAAACTGGGAGAGTTGGAGTGTATTCAGAAGGAGCTGGGCCTGGAAATGGAGGAGGAGAAGGGGGCTTCTAAAATGACTTCCATGGAAGAGGAAGCTGGGCTAAATCCATGACATACAATGGTCCAGTGAAACGATGTCCATGTTGTAGGAGCCAGTGTGGCCTAGTGGTTTGAGCATAGTGTAACTACGACTCTGGAGATCAGGGTTTGAATCCCAGCTCCAACATAGAAACACACTGGGTGACTGGACAAGTCACACTCTCTCGGCCTTAGGGGGAAGGCAATGGGAAACATTAAATATAGACATTTAATTATTGCTATTGCTATGGTTGCTGTTATTGGGTTGTTGTTATTGCTGTCTATCTATACATTATGAGTTCATGATTATTGGCGGGGAATAAAAAATAAACCCATTAATATCAATCAGACACATGAGTCCTACCCAGCCCTCCTCCGATTGACATCTTTGGGAGTGATGAAGGCTGGGTCCAACCTAGGACTCCTACCCTAGCCCCATTTTCTTTGTTTCGGCCCCTTTTAGCGCCAGATCAGGGCCACAGCAAACACACTGCTTTTTGCAGCTCCTTTTTGCACTATGATAAGACTACGCCGTGGCCCTGATATGGCCTTTCCGTGGTGCAAAAAGGAGCTCCTTTCTGCACTGGGGAAAAAGTGCCATATCCACCAACGGTGTGGCTTTTCTGCACTCCTTTGGCACTGCGTCCTCTGGATGTAGTGCCAGAGGAACGCCGTGTCGTCACCTGCGATGTGGTGCAGTGTGCAGCGTCAAATGTGGGAAGAGTCAGGGAGTGCGCTGTGCAGATGCGATGTTCGCCCTCATGCCAGCTAACGATGCTGGTCTCTACGCCCCGAAAGGACCAGTGAACAGTCTTAGTCTTTCAGCATTCACAAGATTCTCTCTCTGAGGGTTTGGAGG
>NW_024837038.1:0-1215 GCF_019175285.1 Sceloporus undulatus
CTTCCAGGACACAGTGAGACCTTGGCCTGGCCCCAGCCCTCTCTCTGCCTGCCTCCACCTCCGCTCCCCCTCCGGCCCCAGAAGCCCACTTCACCTACAGCCCTATCCATGGACCCTGCCCCACGCTCTCCCTGCCCTCACAGCCTTGCCTCTGGGAGGGTCTCTGAGGCCCAGGAGAGACTTTGGGGCTCTCCTTCCGTCCTATTGGTTCAAACTTTGCATGGCTCCGCCCTCAACAACTCCCACTAGTCCTCTGAGCTAGGTCTCTCCTGTCTGAGTTCCATGGCTGCTGGGAAGGAGGCGGGGTCTCAATCTCTAGGGAAGGAAGCAGCGCCACCACCTGGCCAGTGCATTGTAATTGCAAGACTGTCTGAAGAAATTATATTTTCGCCTCTCTCCTCATTGGTCCCAAATTTGCATGCCCCACCCTTGGCCCCTCCCACCTCTCTCTGCCCTCTCCCTGCCTTCCATTGGGTCTCTGTTTCTGGAAAGGAGGTGGGGCCTCAGCCTTTTGTCTGGGAAAGAGAGAAACAGCGCCACCTGGAGGCAGGGAGGCTCTGCACTTCTGTGGAGAGAGATTGATGATTCCCAGGAGTTCACCTTCCTTTTGTGGTTGCCCTTCCTTTGCATCCATTCCAGAGAAGACACACAATTGGAAAACAAACAGACAATTGGTTACTTAAGTGTCAAGATATGGCTAAAATGGAGTTTAAGAAATCTGATTCATGGGAAATCAGGAGAAGAGGTCAGTAAGGAATAGGAATTAGTCAATCAATCAATCAATCAATATTGCAAAAACAGATGAAAGCAGGGATCCCATTTTACTTGAACTTCTTCTTACTTTTCCTTAGGAACCTTTAAAATCTCTGGCTCCTGGAGCAAATACCGGCCTCCTTCCTTTGTTTGTAGCCCAGTTGCCATGAGAAAAGGGAAAACCAGCGAGGGGTCCTTCCATCAGGTCTCTCCTGGAGGACCCTCGGAGGACCTTTGGCCATGTCTTCTCTTTCCCTCCATTTCGGTTTCCCCAATTTCCGTCTTTCAAGGGCTGCAGACCAACCTGAAAGCCACAATGTTTTATTTAATACATATAGCAAAGACTAATGGAGTATCTGCTCAGTATGGGAGGCAACCAAATGGAATCAAACTCCCATCGGCACCAGATCCGAATTGGTTTTGGGACCTAAGCAGGGCCAGCCTTGGTTAAGACTGGGATGG
>NW_024837039.1:0-1215 GCF_019175285.1 Sceloporus undulatus
TGTACTTTTTAAACTTTATTGGTAGAAGGGGAAAAAAACATATAGGACCAACAACAATAACACAGATAGAATTAAAAGACTTGACAATTACAAATATTCACAAGTGACAAAACTTGTAAAAGATACTAAATTACATCCAAATCCACCATACATCCAAACTCAGATTCCACAACAAACAAACTAAAAGATGTCCAAAGTGTATGTTCTTTGCTGTGTCTTTGTTTTCTCTTTATCCGTTGTATGCCCTTCAGTATTGCTTTCTTTTTTGATATAGTCCAGCACTTTATCCCAGTCTTCTATCAATCTATACATTTTAGTTTTGTTTTTGTAAGATCCTTGTGAGTTTATCTGCTTCCAATGCATCAAATAGTCTTAAGAGCCATTCTTCTACTTCAGGAACTTTTGTTTGTCTCCATTCTTTTCCTAGGGTCATCCTTGCTGTTGATAAAGATAAAACAATACTCTACTATACCTGGGCCCCAAGGAATCCCCCAAGGAGGGGCAGGGAAGGAAAGAAGGAGGGAAGGCCTGGCAGGACTGCTGCCTTTCTTTGGGGGAGAGAAGGGGGCTTCCTTCCTTCTTATAACCCCCAAGGGCCCCCCAGAAGACCCTCCAGCCATTCTTCTGAATGAAGGAGGGATCTCCCATTTCCCTCCCTCCTCAGAACAGACTGTGAGGTAGTGATTAGAGAAACCCATGTTTTTCTTCTCATTAACTGAGAGCTTCAGGAGAACTTTTTAAAAAAATATTCGTTCCACAAATCTCTCTTTCAAGGGGTGATTTCTTCTCTCCCTTTCAGCAACTAGCGAAATATTTTTCACAGATTTCTCTGAATGACAATAAAAGACAAGGCGAATAATTACGCTAATTACTTTGCATTTCAAACTCAATTACCATCTCAAAAGGAAGTTTGGCAGGGGTTTAAACAACATTCCTATGCTTAAAAACCCTGAAGGCACACACACAAAAGGGAAAAATAAACAGTCCCAACAAAAAATGCTAGAGTTGAGGGGACTCTCAAGGACTATCCAGTCCAACCCCCTTCTGCTATGAAGTAATACATAGGAATACATGGCATACTAGAGGACATGTATTATTATTGTTATTATTAACCTTTATTTATAAAGCACTGCAAATTTACACAGTGCAGTACATACAATCTTTTTAATCGGACGGTTCCCTGCCCTCAGGCTTACAATCTAACAAGACACAACA
>NW_024837040.1:0-837 GCF_019175285.1 Sceloporus undulatus
GCTTTGATGCAGCTTCTGGATTCTTAGGATGCATGCATCATTTAAATAGCATACCTCCAAAGAGACCCGAAGCAGCTTGATTTTGGCAGTCTATAACAGGCCTAAGTTTCAGAATTAAAACGTACTTTGCTTGCACCAAAAGGTTTACTGAGAAACTCAGGCAGAAGCATCCATTAACACCTCTAAGCAGTCAATACCTTTTCCCTCTGTCATTAACTACCTTCACACTCCCTCCTTTCCTCCCCCTTCAGCCCCTAACCAGCCCAGTTGCCAAGGTACCTCTTGCCTTCTTCTTCCACCCTTCTCATACACCTCTCCCCCTGGGGCATGCCTGCCACCTAAATCTCACAAACCAGTCAGTGAATAGCCTCCACAACTGATTCCCTTCCCCCAAGCCATTCTCGGCCCCATTATACTTACCAATGACTTAAAACTACCAACATTTAAACTACTAACAATTTCCCCCTAAACCGCAATAACATTCTGGATGAACCACAGAAGCTGGTTCTGACAATCGGCAGTTTACAATGTGGTATTTAGTATCCTTATAAAGTGGAGAGCACTAGTGCCTCACTAAACTACACATTCAAATATTCTACAGGAAGTTGCTATCACAATTAAACTACGCTTGAAAGGGATCTAGGACTCCTAGTAGACCACAAGTTGAACATGGGCCAACTGTGTGATGTGGCAGCTAAAAAGGCCAAAGTGATTCTAGGCTGCATCAATACGAGTATAGTATCTAGATCAAGGGAAGTAATAGTGCCACTCTATTCTGCTTTGGTCAGGTCTCCCTTGGCATAATCCTGTGTCCACGTCTGGGCCCCACAATTCAAA
>NW_024837040.1:937-1215 GCF_019175285.1 Sceloporus undulatus
AAGTTGAACATGGGTCAACAGTGTGATGCAGCAGCTAAAAAGGCCAAAGTGATTCTAGGCTGCATCAATACGAGTATAGTATCTAGATCAAGGGAAGTAATAGTGCCACTCTATTCTGCTTTGGTCAGGTCTCCCTTGGCATAATCCTGTGTCCACGTCTGGGCCCCACAATTCAAAAAGGATGTTGACAAGTTAGAATATGCCCAGAGGAGGGCAACCAAAGTGGTGAAAGGTCTGGAAACCATCAAGTCCTATGAGGAGCAGCTTAGACAGCTGGG
>NW_024837041.1:0-711 GCF_019175285.1 Sceloporus undulatus
CCACAAAAACCTAAGGATAAAAAGCATTTAATTTAGCCTCCTTCTTTCTAGCCAGATGGCGAATGCAGACTATAGTAGTGAGCCCTTGTACCACCACAACTCAGAGAAAGCAAGAAACTAAACCAATCCATAGACCCCTGCAATTTTTCTAGTTGTAGAAACCAATGAACTAAGCATCGTAAATTATAATAAGCTACTGCTCTCACATCACATCTGACCTTTCCCCTTTCCTGGAATTGGGCTCCTTCCAAAATGGAGAAGAAGCAGCCTCATCTCCTGTCTGATGATCATGCATGAAAACTGGAAGCTCAATGCCAGGCCCTGCTGTATCGTATCTTTACTGCCACGTATAAAAAGGGCAAGGAAAAACACCTGTTACAGGAGAAGAAAGCAAATAAAACCTGATCGGCATCTTGAGGCACCCACCTTTCCTTTCCTTTCCTGGCAAGGAAACCCAGAAGGAGCCCTTCTTCCTAAGCAGCCAATGACCAAACCCATCAGCCTTCTAGAACCCTATTCAGGCTCCAAGCCAACCACTAACAATGGTCCAAGTTCAGGACTGCTTTAACTGTCCTGCTGAATGCTAGGGAATTCTGGGAAGTGTACTTTTGTGAAATATTTAGTCTTCTCTGTCAGACAACTCAGATGCCATAATAAACTAAAGTTCCCATGATTCCCAAGCACTGAACTAGGGCAGATAAAGTGGTTTAT
>NW_024837041.1:811-1215 GCF_019175285.1 Sceloporus undulatus
CCACAAAAACCTAAGGATAAAAAGCATTTAATTTAGCCTCCTTCTTTCTAGCCAGATGGCGAATGCAGACTATAGTAGTGAGCCCTTGTACCACCACAACTCAGAGAAAGCAAGAAACTAAACCAATCCATAGACCCCTGCAATTTTTCTAGTTGTAGAAACCAATGAACTAAGCATCGTAAATTATAATAAGCTACTGCTCTCACATCACATCTGACCTTTCCCCTTTCCTGGAATTGGGCTCCTTCCAAAATGGAGAAGAAGCAGCCTCATCTCCTGTCTGATGATCATGCATGAAAACTGGAAGCTCAATGCCAGGCCCTGCTGTATCGTATCTTTACTGCCACGTATAAAAAGGGCAAGGAAAAACACCTGTTACAGGAGAAGAAAGCAAATAAAACCTG
>NW_024837042.1:0-1215 GCF_019175285.1 Sceloporus undulatus
ACGTCCAATTCTGAGACTAACTTCCAAGATCCGCTCTTTAACTCTCTCTCGATCGCCAACCGACACAGTTCCCCCAACTGTCTCTTGGTCTCTCAGGCCTTATATCTCCTTCTCACAGAAGCTTCCAGAAGAACCATCATCTTGCTCTCTGATTGGTCAAGAGAGCCTTCTGTAGCAGTGATGTCATTCTGCATTTGCATAAACCTCCCTTTACTGCCTGAAGAAGACCTCCATTGACTGGAGCCCAGTCATTACACAAACACTTCAAGGGTTTCTGCCTAAGGATGACTAAACCGCTTCTAAACTGCGTCCAAACCGCTCCTAGTCTCCTGGACGCTCAGAAACGCCTCGCAAACGAAGCTGAAAGCAGTGTACTGTAAGCGGAGAGACAAGACGTGCGGCTTAAGGAAAGCTAGAGCGTCCGGCAACAGCGTCGTCTCTTTGTCTGGAGCCATTGCAGGGGAATTTCCATCCTTGGAGCCATCCTTTTTTTTAAATAAGTTTTTTATTGAGAGTTCACATATTAATACATAACAATGCAACACTAAACACATGTAAAATAATAATAATAATAATAGTCATAATAATAGGTTTGATTTTAACTACATATAATGACGAATCTCCATATCCTATATAACACTTCTATTTGTGTTATTACGGGATAAACAAATCAAACACACTATCAATTGGACTAAACAAACACATTCAACACTAACACATTTGACACTAACGTTTAACGAAAACAATAAAGAAAAAAAACATTTATCTAAATCTAACCTCAAACATCAACATCCAACCAAGACAACTAAACATTTAGACTAAAACAATTCTTCCTATCCTATGCATGAGAATAAAGCTTGTTATTTCCTTTAAATTGTAATATAAACTAGTTCATTAGCTACATCTTAACTATATTAGATATTTCTCAAAAAAACCCAAACTTTGTAAAATTTCTTTGGCTATCTACTCTAATATTTATTTATTTATTTGTTTATGTAAGGTTATAGAAATTGTTACAATACTCATATAACTATATATGAGCATAGATATATTAAAGTAAACATTCAATATTTATATAATTCATTCATATATCTTAATCTTTAAACCCTTCTGCAAATAAGTCATTTCTTCCTTGCTGTATATATATATATATTAACACATTCTCCCAGTCTCTGTAAACATCTTCTAGATTTTCGTCCTTCAATAGTCGTGTCA
>NW_024837043.1:0-1215 GCF_019175285.1 Sceloporus undulatus
ACAGGTATTCCTGTACTATCTCTTTGCTTATTCTGTGCTGAAATTCCTCTTTTCTGTCCTCTGCTCCATTATCCTCAGGTTGAGCACCCTTTGCCTTTTCTGAGAAGACTGAGGCAAAGAAGGTGTTGAGTAATTCTGCCTATTCTCTGTCCCCTGTTAGCATTTTGCCATCTTCTGCACGCAGTGGCCCTACCATTTCCTTCTTCTTCCTTTTGCTGTGGACATATCCAAAAAAGCCTTTTTTTTTGTTCTTAACCTCTCTAGCAAGCCTGAGTTCATTCTGTGCTTTGGCTTTTCTGACTTTACCCCTACATGTGCTTGCTATTTGTTTGAATTCCTCTTTGGTGATTTCCCCACAATGACTGTTTGGATTTAAACATTTTAGCTTTAACACCTTATTGGGTGTTGTTCATTGTTAGACCAGTATCCAGTGTCAGTTGCTTTTTTTCCATCACTTTATTTTAAAGTGCAAGAAGTATCATTCAGAAACAGTCCTTCAATTAACATGTTCAACCAAAACAACTTGCTTTGAAAGAGCACTTTTAAAAGAACAAAAAAATATTATTTAAGCTAGAGCCAAAGCAGATGGCCTGAAAAGGGTAGCCCTGGGACCATGGTAATTGTGCCAGGACCACAGCGACCAGATGGCCTACTCCCAAAGCGGGCTGCTGTGATAGTCTCAAATGGACCACTGACAGGGGTGAATTACACCCACCCCTTTTGCCGGCAGCTTTGGGCAGCCTTGGAGTGGCTTCTGGCCACTTTGGGGGGCATGTTGTCTAAACGCCACACCCTGGAAGCCACTCTATTTGGTCTGCCTGTTTTGGGCCCTAGTGGCCAGTGTAATGTTGTGGTTTGAGTGTTGGACTACAGTTCTGGAGACCAGAGTTTGATTCCCAGCTCAGCCATGAAATCCACTGGGTGACCTTTGGCAAGTCATGTGCTCTCAGTCTAAGCAATGGCAAACCTCAGTTGAATAAATCTTGCCAAGAAAACCCCATGATAGGTTCACATTAGGGCCACCTTAAGTCAGAAATGAGCTGAAGGCACACAACAGCAGCAGTGGTCATAATATCTGAACTACATTTTGCTATTCAATTTTCTGGTTTAGCCCTATATTCATGTTTGTTGTTGTTGTGTGCCTTCAAGTCATTTCCAACTTATGACATCCCTAAGGTGAAACTATCATGGGGTTTTCTTGACAAGGTTTGTTCA
>NW_024837044.1:0-1215 GCF_019175285.1 Sceloporus undulatus
ATATGAAAATAGTCATTAAAATAGAAATTTAAGAGAATTAAACGAATGTAGCTCTCCCTCTGGAAGTGGAAGCAAAGGGACCTGAAAGTGACACGAAATGGGAAGAAGGGGAAAGGGGAAAATGCTGAGGGGGATCTCTTTTCCTGGAGTTTGCACCCATTGCTCCATCTCCCGGACTCCTCCGCTGGGAGGAAGGGAGAGTGTGGAATTCTGGGAGAGGCTGGCAGTTGGCTTGGAGCCTGAATAGGGTTCTAGAAGGCTGGTGGGTTTGACTGTTGGCTGGTTTGGGGAAAGGGCTCCTTGTGGATTTTCTTGGCAGGAAAGGGAAGGTGAGGAGCCCCAAATTTGGTTCCTATGTGAGAATGATGACTGAAGGGGGAACAGCCCCCATTTTGGAGTCAATGATGGGGGTCAGGAGGGTCTTCTTTAGGGATCTAGCCTTGAGGGCTGGAAGCAAAGAAGGCCTCCTCCTCCTCCTCCTCTTTCCTCCCAAAAAAGGCCGTAAGGCTCCTAGGGCTGCCAGGCCTCCTTTCCCCCCTTGGAGTCTCCATGGGGCCATGAGATTTCAGAGCGGGGATTAAAGGGAGTGTGTGCATGTGTTTACGTGTGAATATAAATTTGCTTCTTTGCAGGAAAAAGAAGACTACAGTACTCTGGTGTTGGATCTCTTTGCACACTCCTCACTGAAGGCTGGAACCTGGAGGAAGGGGCTCTGACTCTGTTTCCTTCATTGCATACAGTTGGTTCTCTTTCAACTGGGATGGACATCCTATAGCCCACCAGATATTGGCAGACTACAGCTCTCATCAGTTGGGAATTGTAGTACCCTGACACCTGAATTCCCATCCCTAGTTCAGGACTAAGCCTTGTGCGTAATCCCAGCTAGAGGGGTTTTGTTTTTCTGTTGAAGAAAGAAGGAAGACAAGACCCTTTTCCTGTTCCTCTGTTCTGTTCAGTTGGTTGCAGTCTAGAGCAGGACTGCTCAACGTGGCAGTCGGTAAGGGCCAAAATTTTAAAGGCTGAACTTATTAGGGCCGCAGATAGGCTTTTAATGGCTCGCTTTCCAACTTTTCACTTGAAGGCGAGTGTTGACCCTTCCTCTGCTGCCAACGTCCAGTTCCTTTACAGGAGAAAGCTGGAAAGCCTTGAGGGGCAAGCATTGAGGTCTATAGTGTAAATGCAGACTGAAAGGAAGAAGTTGGAAGCATGAGCTTT
>NW_024837045.1:0-1215 GCF_019175285.1 Sceloporus undulatus
AAGTAGACCAAGAGAATCCACAGACTTTCCTAGTCTTTGAGCTTAGTTAATACATTCAGTGTGGTCCATCATACAGATAGGTATCCTGCTCAAGGCAAAATTGTCTTTATGGACCAAAGGCATTCCCTTTACTTGTTCACTGATGGAAAACCCAGCTGGTAAGGCCTGATCCCAGGTGGCTGAGCTATTATCACCCAGCCAGGTCTCCATGAAACAAACCAGGTCAGCCTCTTGATCCAGAAGGAGATCATGGACTATGTGGGTTTTACTTTTGACTGACTTGGCATTACACAAGAGCAGGGAAAGGTTCTGTGGTTGGTTTGGTATGCTCTCCAGCCCTTTTGAGATAGGGTGAATAGAAGGGGAGAGAGATATCTGTCAGGGTCCCAATTGCACCCCATCTTGCAAAACAAAAAGCAATACTTTGAAAAAGGAACAGCTTTTATTCAAGAAGAAGATACATGTAATAGAAGTGACTTATTTTGTCAAGAATGAAAGAAAGTATAAAGATATCCCTTTTATAACCATATGAATCCACCCCACTCCGTTTACCAATAAAGCTAATTAATTGTGTAGCCCTTTCCCGCACAGCGTTCTCCCGCCCTTTTCTACGCAGTGTCCTCCCATCCGGGATTCTGGCAGCTTTTCTAAAAGCAATTAAGCTCTCATGTGCCTTTTCTCAACCACTGCACCTGTGGCCTTGGACCACAGAACTCAGCCACACAACAGTTTAATTAACATTATGGCTTAACAATATATACCATCAATCCCAATCTAGTATGATACCATGTGAAAAGATACTAAGCAAAAACCCATAGCAACATAATACAATATAAAAATACCAATAACTAACTCTCTAGGTTCCCCCGCCTTTTCCAGAAACCAGTCTTTTAAACTCAAGCCTCTGTTAGAAGGATGATTCCCACACATTCCAGTCCTAGCAAACAATCACATTCTTTAGCCATGATCTCTCTCTCTCATTCTAGTATCTTCTATTAAAGCACATATTAAAACATTATTTTAACCCACCATAAATCCTATCTATCTTAATTCTAACCTAACCTAAACCTATAACCCTTATGGCATGAATCCCTAAATGAAAAAATGCTTGAATAAAGGGATTCATGACATATTGTGACTTCAGGCTGATTCTCCTTACCTGAATGAAACTGGCCCATTGCGACCTCAGGCCGATGTTCCTTGCCTGAAGGATTC
>NW_024837046.1:0-1215 GCF_019175285.1 Sceloporus undulatus
TGCTCTAAACTATAGTCTCTACTTTCTGCTGTCATCTTTGGAGTCAATGAGAAACCACAGCAAATTATGTTCCAGGACAAATTATTTTGTTCACTTTTCTCTCTAGAAAAAGAAAAGAAAAGAAAAGACAACACACAATTACCTAAGTTTATCAAGTACACTCCTAAGTGAAAGATCTGCCAGTTGGAAACTCTTTAACTGTCATCATAAACAAAAATCTCTCCTTGTAGATTTCCTTGTATTGGCCAACCCACAGTTCAGCCAAGAGATGCGTTCTGGAAAGGAAACTTTGTCAGCGGATGAGGTCCAAAAACCGCCTTGGAGGAATGGATGTGCTCTAGGGCCAACTTTTACTCCTGTATGGGACTCCCATTTTGTTTTCCATGCTCATTTATGGTATCAAAATGATAAGATTCATAAAGAATTCCTGGACCATTATATAAGAAGACCATTGTTAATGACTTGGACAAAGTATAAAACTAAATTATCTCCCCCCAAAAAATATCCATTGTGGGTCTCTAGCCATGAGGCATTTCTAAGAAAAGAAAGTTTAGGAACTGGAAGATGTATAACATACAAATAATTGCTAAAAAATAATAAGGAACAGTACCAAATAAAGTCTAGAGATGAAGTAGTGGAGAATGGGATAGTGTGCCATTGGTTTCCCCAATTAACTGAAAGGTTCAAGACTGACCAAAAATTGGAAGGTTTTGATGAAGGAAATTCGGAATTTGAGGAACTTATTCAACCAGGCAGTAAGAAAATTATAACAAAAAATTATAAAATATTACTATAATTAGACCAAGAACAGGATGTGATAAAAGATAACATGAATAAATAGGCTCAAAATATTGGTCATGCCACCCAATTAGAAGATTGGGAAAGAGTATGGCAGAAGTATTTAAAATTTACAAATAGATCTACAGTAAAAGATGTTACTTAACACCAGAGAGACTTGCCAAAATATCAGAAAATACAAAGACACTGCTGGAAATGTGAGCAAAGAAACGATACATTATACCACGCGTGGTGGCAATGCCTGGTAATGAATTTTTTTTGAAAGAGATACACAAGAATATAGAACAAATTTTAAACATTAGTTTCTCTCTGAGTCCAGAGTTATATCTATGGAATATGGTGCAAGTGGTAGATAAACAATCAGAGAAGATATATTGGAGAATTATACTTTACATGGTGACAGCAGCAAGGTTGATA
>NW_024837047.1:0-1215 GCF_019175285.1 Sceloporus undulatus
ACAGTTTGCGGCCAAGAAAGGTCCAAAACACACGGCAGCAATAGTCCTGTTTGAGAGCGCTTTAACTGCCCTGGCCCAGTGCTAGGGAATCCTGGGAATTGGAGTTTATTGTGGCACCAGAGCTCTCTGACAGAGAAGGCTCAATGTCTCACAAAACTACATTTCCTAGAATTCCATTTCGTGTTCTGGCGGCCATTTTGTGCTGCTTGTGACTGTGGGGAATAATGTTCCGGAACCTTCTCTGCGCCTCAGTTGAACAGAGGCTTCTCTTTCTCTCCTGAGGCTCCAGAGTCAGAAGGAGGCCAGGCTCCTTGGGCCAAAAGGAAGGAAGTGTATTATTATTCTCCACAAACATTGGGCTTTGGTTTCTAAGAGGAGACTTGTCCCAAAAAAAACCCCAAAAATGGCTCCTTTGGGAGGTTTTAAAAGTCTCCCCAGTTTCTTATTAAGAGATTTTCACTCAAGAAGGAAGCCATCTCAAATGACCAAATAAAAATAGAAGCAAACAAGAACAACAAAAATAAGGATTACAGACTAAAACAAACTACTTATTTTTTAAAAAGAAAACCATTATTTGGAGAATAAAAACATGACTTGGGTGCTTCTATCCTTTTACAACCGATTTAGGCTGTATCTGCTCTACAGAAATAATCCGGTTCGAAACCACTTTAACTCTCCAGGCTCCGTCCTGTGGAATCCCGAGAATTTTAGTTTGTTGTGGCATGAGAGCTCTCTGGCAGAGAAGGCTAAGTATCCCAAAGGTAGAATCCCAGGATTCCATAGCACTGAGTGGTTAAAGCAGTTTCAAAGTGACTTATTTCTATAGTGCAGATGCAGCCTTCTTGGGAAAGGGGCTGATGATGGGGAAAAGCACTGGGGAACTCTGGAGGTTTCAGCAGGTTATTTATTTGTTTATTTATTTGTGATGCCCTCATTTCACATCTAGCTACAGGGACATAACCAGGGCCCTCTCCAATTCCCCATCCTCTAATCCCCCACCACACTAAGATGGCATGGAGTATCTGTTGTGTAGGGGAGCAGTGAATCTATGCTAGGTCCAGGGGGCTTTGTTTGGTGCAGAGGGAGGAAGAGGATGCCCACCTCTGCATCAGCCCAAAGGAGGCATATGTCACCTGCGTATGTCACCAGAAGGATGCTATTCTCTGTGTCTTTGAGTGCTGCAAGGTTTCTTGCCAAGTTAATCCTAACCCTGCT
>NW_024837048.1:0-651 GCF_019175285.1 Sceloporus undulatus
AAGAGAGTTTATTGTCTTAAACTTGTAATTTCAGTTGTGTCCCTTTATGAGGGAGAATGGGTTATTACTATTATTATTATTATTATTATTATTATTATTATTATTATCATCAACAACAACAATTATGGTAATTAGCTTCTTGTTTCCAAAACCACAGAGCCTTGTGAAATCTCAAAGTGTGTTTATCACACGGAGGTGTTTGCATCTCTTTGCAGCTCAGATCCAAAGCCACTGCGGGTCCAATGATGCGAATTCAGGTGACAACGTTTTGTGTTATCACACACGATTCCTTTCTCCTTCCGTGGGGCTTCCAAAGTGATTCCAAAGTGACCCCTCATTTTGGTAAAATCGGTAACAAGTGAATTCAAAGAAATCGCTTCCAAGCTCACTCTGATTCCACTCCGAATTGGTCTGGTGTGGAATGCAAATTCGCTCCTGCTCTGTTTCACCACCACAAGCCCCCCGGTTGCAAATTTCCCATGATGCAGTGCCGCAATCCCTCCATTTCCTTCTGGTGGTCCTTTCGCTTTCAGGGCAACTGAGGGTGGGAATAGGCAGCCAATGGGAGTGGAGAAAGGTCCAGGTAAAGGGAAGGAGGTCACGCCCCCTCAGGAATGGGGAGCCAATGAGAAAATCACATTAGTCCCCATA
>NW_024837048.1:751-1215 GCF_019175285.1 Sceloporus undulatus
AAGAGAGTTTATTGTCTTAAACTTGTAATTTCAGTTGTGTCCCTTTATGAGGGAGAATGGGTTATTACTATTATTATTATTATTATTATTATTATTATTATTATTATCATCAACAACAACAATTATGGTAATTAGCTTCTTGTTTCCAAAACCACAGAGCCTTGTGAAATCTCAAAGTGTGTTTATCACACGGAGGTGTTTGCATCTCTTTGCAGCTCAGATCCAAAGCCACTGCGGGTCCAATGATGCGAATTCAGGTGACAACGTTTTGTGTTATCACACACGATTCCTTTCTCCTTCCGTGGGGCTTCCAAAGTGATTCCAAAGTGACCCCTCATTTTGGTAAAATCGGTAACAAGTGAATTCAAAGAAATCGCTTCCAAGCTCACTCTGATTCCACTCCGAATTGGTCTGGTGTGGAATGCAAATTCGCTCCTGCTCTGTTTCACCACCACAAGCCCCCC
>NW_024837049.1:0-1215 GCF_019175285.1 Sceloporus undulatus
CCCAATGCCGCCGTTGCAGCCCTATTTGAGGGCTCCGGCAGCGGCAGCGGGCCTCCTGGAGGCCCGATGCCGTCGGTGGCGCCCTCCAACAGGGCTCCAGAGGTGGCAGCGGGCCTCCAGGAGGCCTGGTGCCATCACTGGGGTCCTCCAAGAGGCTTTTTTGCCGGCCTCTGACAGGGCCTGGGGCCCCGTCAGGGGCCTGCAAAGATGGGGAGGCCTGGCCCCCGGAGGGTGAAACTCCACCCCCGGCACGTGGCCCCACCCTGAAGGTGGAAGCTCCACCCCCGGCATGCGGCCCCGCCCCCGGAGGGTGGAAGCTCCACCCCTGGCACGCGGCCCCGCTCCGGAGGGTGGAAGCTCCACCCCCGGCATGCGGCCCCGCCCCCGGAGGGTGAAAGCTCCACCCCCGGCTTCGGCCCCCAGTCGCCTGAGGGACAGCAACCCGGCCCCTGGCCCAAAAAGGTTGCCTACCCCTGATCTAAATTATACCCATGTACCACACTTTTAACCCTTGGTCCATTCTTTCAACCAATCATTACTTAGTTGGAACATTGTTTTTCTCTCTTTCTCAGTTGACCTGGTACCATCTAGTGTTCAGTCTTGCATTTGCAAGCTAAAAAATGACAGCTTGCATACCTGTAACTGTATTTCTTTGAGTGGTCATCTATGAAATCATAGTAACGAGTTATACTGCACCTGCACAATATAATCCATTTATGTAATTCACAGAAACCACTAAGAATGATAGTTTGCATACCTGTAACCATAGTTCTTGAAGTGATCGTATGTGAAATCACACAAATGGTTATACTGAACGGGTGCAGGATAACCCATTTGTATCTTTCACAGTGACCATAAAGAAAAACCTTGGTTTTACTTTTCAACGAATTCCATTTTCTGACAGTCTTCCAGCCCATTACCAGTCAGGTAAGAAGGGGCTTGCTGTACATAGCCAGCTCAATAGTAAAAAAGGGTCTTTAGACTTTAAAGTGGCTCAAACACACAATACAAACATCATTTTTTAAAAAAAATACTGTGCCGTTTGTTAACATTGTTCCATTTTATCAAATTCATTTATATGTATCTTCCAAAATGATATAGGAGGCAAAAGTTTCAATATTTAGCTGTGTTTCTATTTACTAAAACAGAGAATTTAAACTTTGCACATTACTGTATAAATGAAAAGGATTTGAGTCCAGCTGTAGCCCACAAGAC
>NW_024837050.1:0-1215 GCF_019175285.1 Sceloporus undulatus
ATTCCCATAATTCCCAGCCAGCATAATCAGTGGTCATAAATGATGGGAGTTGTAGTCCAAAACATATAGAAGACACCAGGTTGAGAAAGATTGCCACAGGAGAGAAAAATCTGCCCATAAATATTTTATAGTACTCAAACCCTACAACAAAACACCTGTTGGTTTAAGGATAATTCCATTTGAAGCAAATTTTTATTGAAGTTATGTTGTCTTATACTATTTACACCAGAATTCATGAAATACTGGGCTGATTTCTCTGGCACTTTAAACCCCAGCCATTCAGCATGATTCTTTCAGAAGGAATCTAAAAATAGATTTTAAAAATCACCTGGTGATGCTGTGAGAGCCATTACTCCATAATAAGAGAAAGCACCAGCTTCAAACTTCATTCCCTCTTTTCCTGCCTCCACTTCTACTTTCCCCTGCAGAGAAAAAAAATGATAGCATTCCTAGTGGGTTCAAAAGTAAAACATTCTGAATATAAGACTACTCCTTAGATAAAAATGAACAATGCATAGTTATGGTATTAGTGAAACCCCATCTCAGAGGACAGTATTAAAGACCAACAATGGCCAATTCTTTACCAGGAGGTAAAGATTCTGCAAAACTATTAGAAGGATCAGATATGGGCATCACAATTCAAAAAGGACATTGAGAAACTGGAGTGTGTCCAAAGGAAGGCGACTAAAATGGTGAAGGGTCTGGAAACTATGTCCTATGAGGAACAACTTAGGGACCTGGGGATGTTTAGCCTGGAGAAGAGAAGGTTAAGAGGTGATATGATAACCCTGTTTAAATATTTGAAGGGATGTCATATTGAGGAGGGAGCAAGCTTGTTTTCTGCTGCTCCAGAGAACAGGACCCAGAGCAATGGCTGCAAGCTGCAGGAAAAGAGATTCCACCTCAACATCAGGAGGAACATCTTGACAGTAAGGGCTGTTTGACAGTGGAATACACTCCCTTGGAGTGTGATGGAGTCTCCTTCCTTGGAGGTTTTTAAGCAGAGGCTGGATGGCCATCTGTTGGGGATGCTTTGACTGAGAGTTCCTGCATGTCAGGGGGTTGGACCGGATGGCCCTTGTGGTCTCTTTCAACTCTATGATTGTATAGCCCTTATCAGATGAGTGTGGAACTGGGGGTCTTCTGCACTGGGCGATTCGAATTCACGTTATTTCGCACAATACCATCATACCTGGGAGTCCCTCCGCATTGGCA
>NW_024837051.1:0-1215 GCF_019175285.1 Sceloporus undulatus
CCATCAGGACAGCATGTGCTCAAAGTCCTCCACATAGGCTTCATTGTTTAGTTCTTATCTATGTTCATTTTTCAGTTATAAGACAAATCAGCTTATGGGGAAGAGGATTCAAAAGTGAATGGCCAAAGGGGACAGTGGGGTGTGTATGTGGCATTTAAAAAAAGGAAGAGGAGGACAGATTGATAGATGGATGGCAGTTATGTTTGGACACGGGAGGTATATGCATCGGTTTACAGAGAAGGAAAATAAGTCTGAACAAAAGAAAATATCTCCTCCCCCCATAACATACACAATTACTGTTTTCTCTCACATTTAGCTGGAAAAGAATATAGTCTGAGTCTCGCCAAACTGGGTCACAGGCTTAGACAGCTTTACCAAGGTGTTAAATGCTTCACTTCACCAGCACACTGAAATATCACTTTGTTTTCATGACAATGTTCTCATTGGAAAACTCAATCCCTGCTTTGAACTTCGGCCAGACAGACTAATTCAACTTTGCAATGGCTAACCTGGAAAGAAGGTCCTCTCTCTTACTGGGAATGATAGCAGTGCAAATGGTATGTTGAAACTGATTAACAGATTTAAAACTTCAAAGGCTGATGATAGCAGCCTTGAAACAGAGAATGGGTAAATGGTTTTTAAATAATATTGAAAGGTAAAGGACAATGTGTTGCATTCTATATTCTTGCTGGCACATATATAGCTTATATGCCTGGACAAAACACATCTTTTTTTTTTCTTTTTCTTAAGGTTATTCTATTTTTTTTAGCAAAATATGTTTTTATCAGCTATGTTTTAAACTCATGTTTACTACTAAACTGAATTTACTAGTCCTGTTTATGAATGTTCTTTCCACACAGAGCTATGCTATAAAATCTGTTTTAAAACAAAAACAAAACAAAACAAAAAAGAAACAGAGAATGGGAAAAGAAGATGGCTGTATTCGTATTACTAGGGCTGTCAAAAATTATCCGGAGAGGAGAAAGGGCAAATTCTGGCTTGTAGGATGGTGATGAAGGAACACCAGTGGCTGGATCAAGCCTATATCAGTTTGGGATGGGTGCAATGATCAATTGATTCCATCTCGGTTTCTGTGCATACTGCTACTACTGCTTTTCATTACTGCTGTTTTAAAGCTGGAAAAAATGGCTATATCTGATGCTGTCTTAGCACTCATTGGGTGTGTCTATGGAGTTTTTCACACAGCAAAAAAAA
>NW_024837052.1:0-1215 GCF_019175285.1 Sceloporus undulatus
CCCCCCCCACACACACACACATGAAAACATGTAAAATACCTTCACCCTACCCACACAGAACCCTGCTACACCTTTGTTTTATTCTGCAGTCACTTTCAAAATGGCAGCAGAATCCACTTAGATAAGTTATTTTAGAGAAAGGACAAAATAGTACATTTACAAAGTAGATTAGATACATATTAAGAGTTACTCAAAACAAGTAGCGAAGTAGGTCAAGCAGAAATAGAGACATAGAGAAAGAATTGTATTCTTTTTTCTTTTTTTGGAAAACTTATGAAATGTGTATGTGAAAGCAACATGTAAATAACAACATAGATACGACAGGAAAATTAAAAAGATTAGATATCTCGAGATTTACGTAGTGGGAAGTGCGGTTTATGTTTTGTGTATTTTAGATATAGCTAGTCTGGAGGTAGTATGTCATGTTGTATGTTAATATTTTGTTCTTAATGTCATGTTTATTGTAAGATGTAAAAATGTAATAAAGAATATTCTGAAAACAAAACAAAATGGCAGCAGAAAAAAGCAGACATTCACTTTCTGTTACCATTTTGAGAAGGTCTGTAGAGGAAATGCCTTTGTTTTCCTCTGCAGTCACTCTGGTGATCAGAAGATATATGCCTTTGAGGGAAAATGTATTTGGATTTGCTCTAGGGCTGTAGCCTATGAGAGATTTTGGGGGAAGTTGTCCCCTGGCCATCACACAGTTGCTCTGTTCTAGAGCAATATTCTGCAATCCCCCTAGACTGGTGCTGCCAACACTGTACTACAGTGAATTGTGTAGATACAGTGGAGATAGTGTTGATGCATCTTGGTTCATGCAATAGTTACTACAGGCCCGATGGTGTTAGAAAAGACCTTGATGTTGCCACTTCGTTAACATGGAAGGTAGCACCTTAAAAGTAGAAAGCTTTAGACTGGAATATCTGTCTGTGAAGAAGATGTAAGGCCAGAGCCAAGAGTGTGTGTGAATTTATCAGCATAACACTGTGGTGCTATTGGGCCCATGACTCTTGACTGCCCCAGCACAAATTGTAATTGTTATCTCAAAGTATGGTAGCATCTCAGGGTTGAACTATAGGCTAAAATGCAATGTGAAATTTTGTGTCACTCTTTTTATTCAGGAGTAAGCATTGCTATTAATTTCAATAAAGTTGGCTTTGTGTTATGCTGACCTTATGAATGAGAGATCTCCAAGAGACTCTGTTATTAACA
>NW_024837053.1:0-1215 GCF_019175285.1 Sceloporus undulatus
TAACAAAGATAATTGTAAATTGGACCATTTCCTCATATTTTCTTTGATTTCTTGCCAGCCCTTTTTGTAATTATTATCAAATAGTTCATTATTCTTACCTAAATTATTCTTTCCTAAATATTTAACTTTCTTTTGAACCTTAATTCCTATACTTTCTTGTAATTTCTCCTGTTTTCTTTTTATCATATTGCATGTTATTATCACTGATTTTTCTTTGTTTATTTTAAATCCTGCTTGTTCTCCAAATTCATTTATAATTTTTAGGGTTTTAGACATATTTTCTAAAGGATTTTCTATAACTAACATGACATCATCTGCATATGCTCTTATCCTAATTTCCCTGCCTTTGATTCTCGTACCTTGTATTGATTCTTCCTCTCTTATTTTATTACATAATACCTCCAAACACATAATGAATATTAAAGGTGACAACGGGCAACCTTGCCTTGTTCCTTTTTTAATCCTACATTCTTTGGTTCTTATTCCATTAACTATTATTCTGGCCGATTGTTCCTTATAAATTTCTGTCACCCATTTTTCTCCTATATTTAATTTTTTAAACAATTTTAACATAAACTCCCAATTTAAATTATCGAAGGCTTTTTCTGCATCAAGAAATAACATTGCTACTTCCTTACCCGGGTTTTTATCATAATATTCAATTAAATCTATTATAACTCTTATGTTTTGCTTAATTTGCCTGCCTGGTAGAAATCCACATTGATCTTTCTTAATCCACTCTTTTAATACTAATTTTAATCTTTCCGCTAGGATAGTTGCAAATATTTTATAATCGGTATTCAATAACGATATTGGTCTATAATTATTCGGATAATTTGGATCTTTGCCTTCTTTTGGTATTAAGGATATATTAGCCTCTCTCCATGTATTGGGTATTCCTTCCTCTAGTATATTATTAAATACTTTTTCTAAGGGTTCTAATAATTCCTCTTCAAAAATTTTGTAGTAATCAATCGTGTATCCATCCGCACCTGGGGCTTTCCCTTTTTTCCCCTTCCTTATTGCTTCTTTTATCTCTTCTTTCGTTATCCTTTGATTTATTTTTTCTTTGATATCTGTCTTAATCTTAATTTCATCTATTTTACCTATGTATTCTTCTATTTTCCCTTTTCCCCCCTTGGTATTGCCATATAAATCCTTATAGTAGTTCAAAAAAATTTCTCTAATTTTTAGTTGCTCTGTTGTCACCTTTTG
>NW_024837054.1:0-1215 GCF_019175285.1 Sceloporus undulatus
TGGTCCCTTTTCTCAGGACCTACATCTTGGCCTCCTTGGACACGGCTTTGGGGCCTCTCTTTCTGGAAGTGACCCAAGTGCAGGACCACCAGGACCCCTGCCCACCTGATGGCCAACACAGAGGCCAACCGGAGGGAGTTGGGCTCCAAGAGAAGGAGGCTGCCGAGGTACAACAACTCTTTGGTGAGTCACTTTTCTATTAGCTTCATCTGGGTCACTGCTGGGCCAATTTATGAAAGGAAGCAAATAAAGTACTGTCCGAGTTTGGCAGAGACAGTCCTGGTCAATCCTCTGTCACCCCATTATTTTGGGGTCTTTTAAAATATCCTGGTTTCTCTCTTCTCCTCCCACTTTCTCCCTTCTTTAACTGACTCCAGTTTCTGCATAATGAATGCCAAGGAGTTTGCACACCATCAACTCAAACGGGGGGAGAGGAGAAGAAAGAAGGGGGCAGGGACTTGCCCTTGCTAGGAGTCTGAGGCAAAAACAAACTGTTGTGCTCTTTCCCACTTGTGTGATCTTCATAAACAACTTTGTCCATCTTCACCACTTTCTGCTGTTGCTTGTCCACATGTGTCTTGTTTTTTCCATCAGTGAAATGTTGGGAATATGGGAGAATGTCTCTGGATCTAAATTGGGGGTGACTCCGTGGCCCGCAAGCCCACAGTGCTCCCCAGAACTGCTTTTTAAAAATGACATTTGCCTCTGAAATTTGGCAACAAATGGCTAAATGCACTATAATCTTTGGAGGCTAAATGTACTATACGTGTCGGGATAGTCAGTATTCTAATCTATGATTAATATCCCAGCCATGGCCTAAATTATATTGTATATTACATTGAAAGAATTTGAGACAAACTGGACCTGAAAGGTAGTAGCTTTTTTCTTGCTAAAGGAATTTAAAGTTTATTTCCTGGTCTAAATTCTGAGGAGATCAAATAATTTTTGGGATGCATCATTTGCTTCTCCCTCCCCTTTTATTAGTCATTCTTTGGATGAGGGCTATTTTCTATTATAGGTGACCTTTGCGGATGTGGCGGTATATTTCACTGAGGATGAATGGAAACTGCTGACGAAGAAGCAGAGACTTATGTACAAGGATGTGATGATGGAGAATTACAGTGGTACCTCGGGTTACGAAATTAATTCGTTCCGCGGCTAATTTCGCAACCCGAAAAACCTTCGTAAGCCGAATTGCCATAGGCGCTAATGGGG
>NW_024837055.1:0-1215 GCF_019175285.1 Sceloporus undulatus
TCCCTGCCCTCAGGCTTACAATCTAAAAAGACATGACACAGAAGGAGAAGGGAGTGGTGGAGGGAAAGGGTAAGAGGTCCAGCAGTTCCTCTCAACCTCCAAGGCCTGGACCAAGGCAGATGGACTGGAGGGAGGGCTTGGCCTCATAATGGATGGTTAATCTTCATCCAAGGAAAATACATACTCTCAAGTAGAATAATACATATACAATACATAGCAATACAGGAAATGGTTTGATAAACAGGAACTAAAAGAACATCAGATGGTAAGCGACAATTATGCAATGCCTGGGAAGGCTTCTATGAACAGGATGGTTTTCAACTCCGTTTTGAAGCTGGTTAAAGAAGTGATGGCTCTTGCTTGTGGGGGAAGAAGGTTCCAGGAGTGAGGGGCAGCAAGTGAAAAGGGGCGAATCCTAGATGGGGCAGAGGAAATCCTGGGCTGAGACAGGAACACTTGACTACCAGAACGGAGGGCCCTGGTGGGAAGGTGAGGAGAAAGAAGGTCTGATAAGTAAGGAGGGGCCAGTCCATGGAGGGCTTTAAAGGTTGACAGCAGGAGCTTATACTGAATGCGGAAAGGGAGTGGGAGCCAGGGAAGGGATGCCAACACAGGAGAGATGTGGTCAGAGCGCTGGGCAGTAGTGATAATGCAAGCAGCTGAATGCTGGACAGAGATTAAAGGACGGAGGTGAGAAAGAGGAAGCCCAGCCAGGAGGACGTTACAGTAATCAAGTCGTGAGATCATTAGGGCATGGACCAGGATCTTGGCAGAAGAGGCGGAGAGATATGGTCGGATTTTGGCAATATTGTACAAAAAGGATCTACAAGCCTTGGCTGTGGTCTGGATCTGAGGGATACACGACAGAGAAGAGTCAAAGTTAAAACCAAGACTGCGGGCTTCTTGGACTGGTTGAATAAAAATGTTGTCCACAGAGACAGAAAAGGAGTGTTGAAGGGTGGGCTTAAGAGGAAAGACAACAAGCTCCGTCTTGGACATGTTGAGCCTCAAACGCCGATCGCGCATCCACTGCGAGACAGCTGTGAGGCAGGACGAGACTTGCTGTTGAAGCCTTGGAGAAAGGTCAGGGGTGTAAAGATACAGCTGGGTGTCATCGGCATACAGATGGTAGGAAAAACCAAAAGAGCTGATGAGTTTTCCTAAGGACAGTGTGTAGAGAGAAAACAGAAGGGGACCCAGAACAGAGCCCTGGGG
>NW_024837056.1:0-1215 GCF_019175285.1 Sceloporus undulatus
CGGTGCCCATGTGAACAGGGCACTGCCATTTTGTACGTACAGAGTACATACTTGGGTGCCCATCTCTACAGAGCCAGTGCTACTTTTATTGGCCAACCAAAAAGCACAATATACTTGTTGCAAACTTCTGAAGAATTTCAAATAAAGGGCAGGAAATAAATAAATAAATAAATAGGTTTCCTTGTCCTGACTGCAAAGGTTTCTCCTTTTATCTACAGTCAGCCCTTCTTATACACGGATTTTTTATACACGGATTTAAGCATACATGGTTTGAAAATGTTCCAAAAAAGTATAAATTTACCTTGATGTTCCATTTTTTATTAGGGACACCATTTTTCTATGTCATTATACTTAATGGGACTTGAGCATACACGGATTTTGTTATACACGCGGGATCTTGGAACCAAACCCCAGCATATAACAAGGATCCACTATACTTGGAAATGTGTAGAAGCTACTTCCAAAATGGGTGCGCAACTTCAAGCCCTTTAAATACTGTTGGACAGCAATTCCAGGGCCCTTTCTTGCTTTACAATTATAATACTTTGATTCCACTCTAACTTCCATTGCTGCATTCTGTTGCATTCCTGGGGTTTGTAGTTTAGTGAAGCAGCATTGCTGTCTGGTCACCCATAAAGAATGAAGTGTTGGAATTAGTCCTGAGCTACACCCAGAATTCAAAAGCTGAATGCACAAACCAGCATTGCCCAGTACTTGTATCAAGTGGAAAACATCACGAGACACATTCCCATTGTGTCCGTAGGAAGTCCTCAGATGGCCAACTCTTGCAGTATGTCTATAGAGATTTGACACTAAATATATGGTCTGAATTTAAGACAGTATTAAAGAACTATCTCTTACCAGAGGCTTACACAAAATCAGTTTTAAACTATCAAACTTGTTTTCTGCTGCTCCAGAGAACAGGACCCGGAACAATGGATGCAAGGTCCAGGATAAGAGATTCCACCTCAACATTAGGAGGAACTTCTTTTTTTTTTCCTTTTTAATTTTATTGTTGTTTTTTCACAAACATGTATAGCAAAACAACACTCAAAAGTAATGAAGAGAAACACACACACATACACACACTCCCCTATATAACAGATAACTGTGCCACCCAAATCTCAGTTGGTCTCCTTCTAAACATAACAATTTTTCGTCTTCTAACTTAATTCATTCTGTGATCCAAACTAAACAACAATCGGACATTAGGAG
>NW_024837057.1:0-1215 GCF_019175285.1 Sceloporus undulatus
TAAATAAGAGCTCTTGAGAGCCTCAACAAAGAAGGCACTAGCTGCCTCTCTGCGCAATTCATTACTCTGCCTATGGGATTAGATTATTCAATCTCATGTGATGTAGGGACACAGAGGCAATGGCCCCAAACTACTGCCTAAAACAAGATCCCACGTAGATTATCTTAAAGTGGATTATCTTTATTCTTTAATACTCTAAAGCTAATTTTTGCAGTAAAATAAGAATGTATTTTGTGGAGGAGCAAATTATAATGCAATTATCAACAATCTGGTGGAACAGTCAGTGGGTAAAAAAAAATAAAGCTGTATTTCCTGTAGGCCTAACTTGGCCCCTAAAGTTCCATGGAGATTAATCCTTTCATTTGTTTCCTATCCAATGGTTTTATGTGAATAATCAGTCCAGACGGCTGTTGGCCACAGACAATTTTCTGTAATCTACCCTAGTAATTATTAAATACTATCCTAGTCTAGTCTGTGACTGTCAGGTCACAGAGAACGGATTCCTTCGTCCAACCCCTCAACATCCAGTTATTACTGGTGGGAGAGTAGCCACAATTTATTTTCTCAATTTTCTTTTTTCCTTCTTTTTTCCTAATGAAAATCTGAGGCAGCCAATTGTACAATTCCATGAAAGTGCCATTAAAAAAAATCTAAAGAGTCATTAAAATAATTACTCCCCCCCCCATGTTAATCCATCCCACCTCTACATTTCTGCCACCAAGACTACTGTTAGACCATGGTATCTTCTGGGACGCCTGGCAGAGGTGGGTATCGGGGGCACTGCACTCCAGTGGTTCCGGTCCTACCTCTCTGGGAGGTCCCAGATGGTGCAGCTGGGAGACGTATGCTCCGATGAGAGGGCCCTTAAAATTGGGGTCCCTCAAGGAGCCATTCTGTCTCCCATGCTATTTAACATTTACATGAAACCGCTGGGAGAGATCATCCGGAGACATGGGGCGCGGGGTTATCAGTACGCTGATGACAACCAAATCATTTTCTCTATGTCTCCGACTGATGCAGTGACTGGGGATGGGGTCTCTCCTCTTGTGGCCTGCCTAGAGTCAGTAATGGGCTGGATGAGGGAAAACCGACTCCAGCTGAATCCAGAGAAAACGGAGGTACTAGTGATAGGTTCCCCTGGTCCAGGAATGGCGGTGGTTCCACCTGTCCTGAACGGGGTCACGCTCCCTGTGAGGACTCCGTGCGCAGTCTGGG
>NW_024837058.1:0-1215 GCF_019175285.1 Sceloporus undulatus
CTTCCTCCTGCTGCTGCCTCCTCCTGCTCTTCCTCCCTCCTCTTCCTCCTCCTCCTCCTCCTCTTCTTTCTTCTCCTCCCCCTCCTCCATGCGCCGCGTGGCCTGGGGGCAGGACGGAGGAGACAGAGGAGGAGGTGGGCAACGCGGGGCCACGTGAAGCCCCGCAGGGAAGCGGGGAGGGCAGTGCGGAGCCCCGCGGGGACGCAGGGAGGGCCGCGCGGAGAGGCGGGGAGGTCAGCGCCGGTCTTCATCCTTTGCCTCCTCCACCCCAGGCCGCGTGGCCCTCCTCTTCCTCCTCCGCCGCCATTTTGTTTTTCAAAATGGCGGCGAAGTCTCGCGTGACCTTTCCCGTCCTGGGAAAGGTCACGCGATACTTCGGCCGCCATTTTGAAAAACAAAATGGCACCCGGAGCGGTGCGGAAACGGCAGCAATCGGCGGCAGGACTGCGCGGGGGCCGGCAGAAAGGCCTCGGCGGGGCGTAGGTTGCCGACCCCTGGTCTAGATCAAGGGAAGTAATAGTGTCACTCTATTCTGCATTGGAATATTGTGTCCAGTTCTGGGCATCACAATTCAAAAAGGACATTGAGAAACTGGAGCGTGTCCAAAGGAGGGTGACTAAAATGGTGAAGGGTCTGGAAGCCATGTCCTATGAAGAATGAATTAGGGAGCTGGGGATGTTTTGCCTGGAGAAGAGAAGGTTAAGAAGTGATATGATAGCCCTGCTTAAATATTTGAAGGAATACCATATTGAAGAGGGAGCAAGCTTGTTTTCTGCTGCTCCAGAGAACAGGACCTAGAACAATTGATGGAAACTACAGCAAAAGAGATTCTGCCTTGACATTAGGAGGAACTTCCTGACAGTAAGGGCTGTTCGTCAGTGGAACACATTCCCTCAGAGAGTGGTGGAGTCTCCTTCTTTGGAGGTCTTTAAACAGAGGCTGGATGGCCATCTGTCGGGATGATTTGATAGAGATTTCCTGCATGGCAGGGGGTTGGACTGGATGGCCCTTGTGGTCTCTTCCAACTCTACAATTCTATGATTCTAGTACTGTTACTTCCCTTGATCTAGACACTATACTTCTATTGATTGCAACCTAAAATTGCATAGGTCCTTTTAGCTGCCATATCACATTGTTGACTCATGCTCAATTTATGGTCTACTAGGGCTCCTCAATCCCTTTCACATTTAGTCCTGTTAAGTCAGGTGTCCACCA
>NW_024837059.1:0-1215 GCF_019175285.1 Sceloporus undulatus
CCAGTGATATGGAAGCTACAACCTGTCATTCCTTGGAGCAATTTCATAAGAAATATGAACGAGTGGCATCAAGAAAAAGAAAACAAAACTTCATTTCACTAAGTGATTCTCCTTTCATAATTCATTTCTTCATGACCATCATTGTGGTTTGTTATTACTCCTATTCTTTTTATTTGCTTCTATTGAAGCTATCCATTCTCATCTTTTGATCAGAGGTGAGACATCTACTGTATTTGGTCTCCTGGAATACCAATCCAGCCCTCTGGGAGTTCCGAAGATTGCCTTGCCCTTTCTCCCTTGATATCATAGTTTGGTGATTTCCTAACTTTTTATGCCTCTCCTTTGAAATAGTTGGAATGTCCTTCCTAAGTCTTAATTAATGATAGCAAGAGCTATGCACTAAAATATGCTGGTATTTTAGGTCCTGCCTTTTACCTTTGACCCACAATTGAAGATCACTAGGCAGCATAAATTAAAAAAACAAAACCAAAAGAGCTTGGAGCAGAGAGGGTGGCCAAAATGGGAAAAGATCTGGAAACCATGCCCTATGAGGAGCTGCTTAGGGAGCTAGGGATGTATAGCCTGGGGAAGAGAAGGTTATGAGGTGACATGATAACCCTGTTTAAATATTTGAAGGGATGTCATATTGAGGATGGAGCAAGTTTGTTTTCTGCAGCTCCAGAAAATAGGACACACAGCAATGGATTCAAACTGCAGCAAAAGAGATTCTACCTAAACATTCAGAAGAACTTCCTAACAGTAAGATCTGTTTGACAGAAAAATATGCTGTCTCAGAGAGTAGTAGTTTCTCCTTCTTTGGAGGTTTTTAAACAGAGACTGGATGGTAATCTGTCAGGGGTGCTTTGACTGTGAATTTTATTGCATACCTTTTCCTCCCATTATGGGAACTGGAAGGGGACACTTGGGGCTGCGCACAACCCAGAAAAAATGGATTTTATCGCATAGTGAATCGTCCTCAAAAGGGCCCTGTTCCATCCCCCAGCGCCAAGCTGTCCCTATTCAGTGCTGAGGGGTGCCATTTTCCTCAGTCAGAAGACTTCAGACCAGAACATTTAATGCTCCTCAGCACTGAATGGGGATGGCTTGGCGCTGGAGGACAGAATGGGGCCCTTTTGAGGACAATTCGCTGTGCGATAAAATCCATTTTTTCCAGGTTGCGCGCAGCCCCGAGAGTCCCCTTCCAGTTTCCATAAA
>NW_024837060.1:0-1215 GCF_019175285.1 Sceloporus undulatus
ACAGGTGATGGAAAAATCTCCTGCTTGGGACTATTGAGATACACAGCCTGTCAATGTAGATGATACCAGACTACAGGGTCCAAGAATTTGAATGTGCTTATGACTGCCTCATATATTTATATTGCCTATAGTTATGTTGTAGTAGGCCTAAATTGGCTTTTAGTCCAAACTACAGTAGAGTTTATTAATCTTTGAGATTTACATAAGTGTAGATTTAATGAAGTCTCATTGATTCAAAGGGTCTACCTAAGTTTACAGTTGGATGTAGATTATTGTACACAGCTGACATTTGAACCTGGAACTTGCCAGATTACTATGTGAGCTGAGGTACTGTGCTCTTCTACCTTGGAACATTAACAGCAATTCCAGTGCAGAGGTTGGATTTTGTACTGTAACATGATGTGTTCTGTACTCTTCAACAATACCTACTTTCTTCTGCATTACTTTGTTTTCTTCATCTGTGATATTTTTCCCCATGTCATAAAGTTATTTTAGTAGTGTGCTATAAATGAAAACAAAAGCAATTTAGATTTTAAAAAGATGAACACAAAGCAAAAGGATCCTTTAAAAAGGAGAAACAAAATTAAAAGCAGCGCCAAAATTAAAACACAGGTTTTAAAAATGAGAGGCCGAGACAGCACAAGTTATTCAAAAGGCTATGAGCATAGGGTGGTCTTCACCTGGTGCTGATAAATGAAATAGGAATGGCTCTTGAATAATCTCTTTCAGAAGGCTGTCCCTTAAGTGGGGTGTCACTATCAAAAAGACCTTTTGCCTGGTAATCATTCAGTGGGACATCTGGATATCTGATTTTACTATTTGTGTAAATGTATTTTGAGATCAGGGTTTGAATCCACATTTAGCCATGGAAACCCATTGGGTGACCTTGGGAAAGTAACACTGGCCAAGAAAACCCCATGATAGGTTCATCTTAGGGCCACCATAAGTCAGAAATGACTTGAAGGCCCTCAAAAACAGCATAGGAGAAGATGATTCAGGTAACCTGGTCCGAGGTTGTATAGGACTTTGAGGTTAAAACACTTTAAACTGTGCTCAAGGGCAAACCAGGAATTGGCACAGTTGGCAGAGCACATGTGGACTGTGGTCAAGCTACCAATCCCAATAAGTAATTAGTAGCCCTGTTTTGGATCAGATGCAGTTTCTGAATCATTCTTCAAGGCAAATCCACCTACAACATAGGGCAACTAAGAGGCT
>NW_024837061.1:0-557 GCF_019175285.1 Sceloporus undulatus
CATATTTCCTATCCACTTCCTCCTCCCACATATTTAGTAAAAAAGTTACTGGTAGAAATTTTATATTAGTTTGAAAAAATGAGTTAATCGTCTTGTGCACTTTTTTCCAGTATTCTTTAACCAATTTATATGTCCACAAACAATGATATAGGGTTCCTGGTCTTTTTGACACTTCCAACATAGATTACTTGTTGATTTATAAATTTTGGATATTCTTTCAGGGGTCAGATACCATCGTTAAGGAGGAAGTTCTATAAAGACGATGGTTGTGTCACAGGATAGTTTTGAAGCCCAACTATTCTTGCATATCCTCAGCTCTGTAAATCAATGTTATAGAGCTTTATTGTATCTGGCCCCTTATTATGCCTCTTTAGACCCATCTTACATGTTGCTGTTGTTGTTTTCAAAAGACAGTTATAACCCTGCAATGCAATGTACATTATACAATGTAGTTGTTGCTTATATTTAAATGTTCTTATAAGAACTACTTTTTTTTGGTAATGGTATATGCTATACAAAAATAAACTTATTACCCATCTATCTATCTATCTATCTAT
>NW_024837061.1:657-1214 GCF_019175285.1 Sceloporus undulatus
CATATTTCCTATCCACTTCCTCCTCCCACATATTTAGTAAAAAAGTTACTGGTAGAAATTTTATATTAGTTTGAAAAAATGAGTTAATCGTCTTGTGCACTTTTTTCCAGTATTCTTTAACCAATTTATATGTCCACAAACAATGATATAGGGTTCCTGGTCTTTTTGACACTTCCAACATAGATTACTTGTTGATTTATAAATTTTGGATATTCTTTCAGGGGTCAGATACCATCGTTAAGGAGGAAGTTCTATAAAGACGATGGTTGTGTCACAGGATAGTTTTGAAGCCCAACTATTCTTGCATATCCTCAGCTCTGTAAATCAATGTTATAGAGCTTTATTGTATCTGGCCCCTTATTATGCCTCTTTAGACCCATCTTACATGTTGCTGTTGTTGTTTTCAAAAGACAGTTATAACCCTGCAATGCAATGTACATTATACAATGTAGTTGTTGCTTATATTTAAATGTTCTTATAAGAACTACTTTTTTTTGGTAATGGTATATGCTATACAAAAATAAACTTATTACCCATCTATCTATCTATCTATCTAT
>NW_024837062.1:0-1214 GCF_019175285.1 Sceloporus undulatus
TGAGGCTCCTTGCCACTTGTCAACTAATCTGGATTCTCTTTGGGGTTTCTTTGTCACCTTCTGCCCAACTGAGTGCTCAATTCATGATTAAACCAGATAGCTGAGTTAACATTAACACTCCACTTAAGCCTTCTTAAGTATTGGAATCTCATTATATCTATATGGGGAAATGAGGAGGGCTGCCATTAGGGGGTGCATGGTATGTGGATCACACTACTCTAAGGGAGGGTGTCACTACTGCCCCATAAACATTTGCCTTTTGGCAAAACCAGGCTGTGTTGTTTGCTTTTGATGCTGAAGAGATTACGTCAGCTGGGTCCATCTCAGTGGAAGGAGAAAAGAAAGGCCACAGGTTTTTTTTTTAAATTAAATTTTAAATGTTAATTATTTTTCTTTTTCATTTTTTAATTTTTTAAAAAATCTTTTAATTTTTTTCCTTTTTTCTAGTTTATAAAAGGTAAAACACAATTACATCACTATTCTACTTTAAGAACATAAGCTAAAATACAGATTTACAGAACTGAGATCTCATTAAAAACTCCAAACCAAACTCTCCCATGGTGCTGTGGTGGAACATGAGCATGAGAATTGGAGTTAACATATTCTATAAGAGGTAACCACTTTTCCTTGAACTGGTTGCAGTTCCTTGCCTCAGAGGTTCTCCTGGCATCATCTGCAAGCTTCTCCATTAACCATCCTTCCCAGAACTTTGTCCACCATTGATCCATGGACAGATGACCTGTTTTCCAGTTTTTGGCAATGATTAATCTAGCTATAGCAATTGAAATTTCTTTATGATGGAGAAATTTATTATCAAATTGAAATATTGACAAGAGAAGCAATTCCGGGGTGGGTTGAACCTTTTGCTTAGCGATGTCTGACATCAATTGAACAATCTATGTCCAGAATTGTTGGACAATTGGGTACTGCAACCACATATGTAGGTAATTTTTTCTTTAAAAACATCAAATCTTACCAAATTTTCACTTTAGCTACACCAAACTATGTAGATGTAAATACATTTAGGCTGTGCCTATGATATTGTAGATTAAAATATAATACAGTGGTACCCCGGGTTACGAAAATAATTAGTTTCGCCGCCGCTTTCGTAACCCGAAAGGCTTCGTAAGCCGAAAAACCCATAGGCGCTAATGGGGAAAAGCCGCGATTTGGTGCGAAATAGCGCCGAAAAGCACCAAAATTTTTTTCGTAAC
>NW_024837063.1:0-1214 GCF_019175285.1 Sceloporus undulatus
CAGACAGCCAGACAGCCAAGCACCCAGCCAAATGGCTGGCCAGACAGCCAGAGAGCCAAGCGGCCGAACAGCCAGACAGCCAAGCAGCCAGGCAGCCAAACAGCCAGCCAACCACCCAGTCAGCCAGCCAGCCAAGCAGCCAGCCAGCCAGACAAGCAGCCAGGCAGGCAGGCAGGAAGGCAGGAAGGCAAGCGGGCAGGAATGCAAGCGGGCAGGTAGGCAGGCAGGCAGGCAGGCAAGCAAGCAGGCAAGCAAGCGGGCAAGCAGGCAAGCAGCCAGCCAGCCAGCTAGCCAGCCAGCTAGCCAGCCAGCCAGCCAGCCAGCCAGACAGCCAGCCAGTCAAGCAGCCAGCCAGCCAGCCAGCCAGTCAAGCAGCCAGCCAGCCAGCCAGCCAGCCAAGCACCCAGCCAAATGGCCGGCCAGACAGCCAGACACCCAAGCGGCCGGCCAGCCAGCCAGGCAAGGAGTCAGGCATCCAAGCACCCAGCCAAGCACACAGACAGCCTGCCAGCCAAGCAGCCAGCCAGCCAACCAACCAAGCAGCAAGCCATCCAGCCAAGCAGCCAGCCATGCAGGCAAGAAGGCAGGAAGGCAAGCGGGCAAGCAAGCGGGCAAGCAGGCAAGCAGCCAGCCAGCCAGCCAGCCAAGCAGCCAGCCAGCCAAGCAGCCAGCCAAACGGTCTGCCAGACAGCCAGACAGCCAAGCGGCCAGACAGGCAGACAGCTACCCAGCCAAGCACCCAGCCAAATGGCTGGCCAGACAGCCAGAGAGCCAAGCAGCCGGACAGCCAGACAGCCAAGCAGCCAGCCAGCCAGCTAGCCAGACAAGCAGCAAGCCAGCCAGACAAGCAGCCAGCCAGGCAGGCAGGAAGGCAAGCGGGCAGGAATGCAAGCGGGCAGGGAGGCAGGCAGGGAGGCAGGCAAGCAAGCGGGCAAGCAAGCGGGCAAGCAGGCAAGCAGCCAGCTAGCCAGCTAGCCAGCCAGCTAGCCAGCCAGGCAGCCAGCCAGACAGCCATACAGCCAGCCAGTCAGCCAGCCAAGCAGCAAGCCAGCCAGCCAAGCAGCCAGCCATGCAGGCAAGAAGGCAGGAAGGCAAGCGGGCAGGCAAGCAGGCAGGCAGGCAAGCAGGCAAGCAAGCGGGCAAGCAGCCAAGCAGCCAGCCAGCCAGCCAGCCAGCTAGCCAGCAAGCCAGCCAGCCAGCCAGCCAGCCAGCCA
>NW_024837064.1:0-1214 GCF_019175285.1 Sceloporus undulatus
AAAAGAGTGATGCATCAACTGACAGTAGCACTTATGGGGCCTTGCCTACCTATGCCAGCCTGGAGTAATCATGTAATAGACTGAAGCTTTCCACACATCTGATGAAGACACACTAGTAAAGCTTTTCAATTATCAAACAGTTATAAGTATTTTATGGGGCCAAAACTGTTAGAAATTTTCCCCTGCTGAGAGAAGAGCAACCAATGTATATGAACACCACCCTGTTAACTTTCAGGAAAACCTCACTGCATTTAATGAATTGTATTAATGAACTGGGAAAACCTCATGGGTCTAAGCATGAAAAACAATGTTAGAATGCTAATCCAAACTTTCATCTGAAGTTGTTTCCAGTTATTTAAACTTGGTTGGTGGGTTTCTTATGAAAGGAAGTTGGAGACAACTTGCAGAGGCATGTTTTTTTATAAGCAGAAGAAAAAGGTGGCAAGGAGAAAAGATTTAAGCAAGAGCACATGCTGTATTGAAAGCAAAGACTCAGGAAGACGCAGCACAGAAGGAGAGCTTGGAGTCCAACTCTACTAGGAAACCTTATTGAAAAACATTATTAGGATCATCACAATAGATGTGGGTTTTGATATATAATTGCTGGGGCGTTGAGGAAGTGGAAAGCTCAGCCAGTCCAGCTCATTCATTCCTTGCATAATTGATTTGCAGACTCAAAAGTTGTGGAAAAAAGTTACTGGAAAGATATCAGAAGTTCATTTGAAAAAGAAAGGCAATGAAAAAGCAGCTTCTCAATGGCTGCTGCACTGGCAGTGGAACAAAACCTCAGCTGCTACCCTGAAATGTTTGCGTGTGCCGTTTTGGCTGTGACACAAACACACAAACACTCTCAGTTCCAGCTCAGACTCTCTGTGCAGTTTTATTGCAAATTAGGACCTTTCTTTCTTCCCTCCCAATTGGTTGTGGGGGATGGTTTCACCACCAAGAAAGAGGTCTTTCTCTTCCAGGATGGAAAAATGCCACTGCATTAGGCCAATGAGTTCAATAACATTTGGCTCACGGTTGTATCCTCTGAGGGGCAGCAGTCCTCCTTAGCAGAATGCCATCATCCCAGAACTAGCTAAGAGGTGAGCTATTCTTTATGTAAAATAACCATGTCTTCTGTTTCCCTTTTAGTTCAAAGATAATGTTGGGACTTGATCAAGACTAGGTGCTTGGTTATAGTGCTGGCCTGGGACATAGGAGATGCTGGT
>NW_024837065.1:0-1214 GCF_019175285.1 Sceloporus undulatus
ACATCTTGACTTTTGCAATGCGCTCTACATAGGGCTACCCTTGCAGTTAGTCTGGAAACTTCAACTAATTCAAAATATGGCAGCTCACTGTGACAATTTATTTATTGATTGATTTAGGTTCAGGTGAGTTTTATTTATAAAATCACATTCAGTTATACATTTGTGATTGTACTTTCCAGTTATTTATGACTTCTGCCAGCATCTCTTGAACATACACAATATTTACAGATTGATCATATTTACAACTTCTAATACCTTCCAATACATGTTCTATTTATTATCTTGGCATAACCTATATATTCTGTACTGATATTTTGCCCTTTCCTGTATTTTCCCCTTACATTAGAAAAGAGGCAGAGAGCAAACTCTTCAAGTATCTTTATTTTATTTTCTGGAGTGAGATGGGCTTTTCCAACTGACTCACTTATAATTAGTACAGTATTAACAATTAATAAGTGCTTCTTTCTGGGAATGGCTCAAGCCCTTAAAGGCTCAGGCCCCTTCCTCCTCCTCCTCCATTTTCTCCTCTGGAGGAACTGAGCATGCTCAGTGGCAGCCAGGGCAGCCATCTTCCTTCAGGGCAGAGGGGCTTCAGTGGCTGCTACTGAGCATGCCCAGATCTCTTGAGGAGCATCCTCAGTACTCTCCCTCCCTCCCTTGGTGTTTCCATGGTGACAACAGACTCTGCCTGGCAACAGTCAAGGAGGCTGTTCTCAGAGGCACAAAGTCACTCCTCTGGGGGATGACATCACTGGTGGGCAACCGTCCAATCAGAGGGCAGCTGTTGGGGAAGAAGCTTCTAGAAGGTGGCTGCTGAGACTAGAGAGGCCTGAATGGGGTTCTAGGAGGCTGTGGCTTTGACCATTGGCTGCTTAGGAAGAAGAAGGGCTCTTTCTGGGTCTCCTTGGCAGGGAAGGGAAAGTGGGACCTCCATGGGAGACTCCCCAGTTTGGTTCCTCTGTGAGAATGAGGACTGGAGGGGAAGAGCCCCATTTTGGAGCCAGAGATGGGGGGATGGAGGGCCTTCTGTACGGAGGCAGCTTTGAGGAAGGCCCCTTCTCCTCCTCCTCCTCCAAAGGCTCCTCTGGCTGCCAGGCCTCCTCTTCCTTCTTGGGGGTCTCTGTGGGTCTATGAGATTTCAGGGGGGAATCAAAGGGTGTCTCTGTGTGAATATATACATCTGCTTCTGTTCAGGCAAAAGAGGACCATCTCTG
>NW_024837066.1:0-1214 GCF_019175285.1 Sceloporus undulatus
AGACATCGAACCCGCATGACTGCCAGTATCACAACTGCCCTGGCAGTAAGGGCATCTCATTTTGTACCCAGAGACTAGTGTGATTGGAAGAACATTGACAGATATCCCTGTCAATTAAAAGAGATGTCCTCACTGTGTATCAGGAAAACAGCAGCTATGGGTCAGAGGCATCGTTGTGTGATAAGTATCATGAAAGCCACTTTTTTGCCTGGCTGTACTCATGATTTCAAAGCCCCATGTAATAATCTTGTTGGTCTCTAACAATCAAACCAGATATGTGTGTCATGTGTGTGTGTGTGTGTGTATTGCACTCAGAGTACTACATGGGGGAGCATACTACAATTTTCTCCTCTCCCACCTCAACTCATGACTCATCCTGTTTTTAAGCTGGTTTCGGTCATGCAAACCTGATAGTGAAGTAAGTGAGCAAGGAGAAAGGGTTTAAAGATGGGAAGTGCATCAGGATCAGGTGGTGAGCCTCTTCCTCCACATAGGTGTCAAGTCCCTTTTTGTTGCTAATACTATCTGGAGCAATGGACAAGAAAACCAAGAAAAGAAAATATTATGTTACCCCAAGGACCAGCCCTCCTTCACCCGTAGTTGCCCTTTTGTATTAGATTACTATTATTAGGAATGTTTTATCATGTAGCCAGAAAAGGCGCCCATTGCAAAGAAGCAGCCTGCCCGAATCAGGAGATCAATAAGGCCTCATTTGGAAGCCCTGGTGCATGTAGGCAAAATTGGACTATTGAGACAGAAATCTGCATAATCCCTTCACATTGGAGTGTGATAGTCGGTGATGCATTGAGCAATCACCAGGAGGCTGGAAATCAAAGGGCATTTCCTTCTGGAGATGGCACCTCTTTGTATGGCTGTCATTACCACCCATCTCTGGCCATTCTTCCTTCTGGAATATCCACTCAAACTCCTGAGAAACTGCTACAGGACACATTATACCCTATCAATATGCCTGTTTGGACATTTTTGATTCAGTCTAGTTTAGGATCAGGCAGGCACTCTTCCAGAGTTTTGCTTGACTCCTAAGTATTGTTGTCAGACCTCACTTTTGTAGCCAATGTTCACAGCCTTCTCCCAATCAGAACTTGACTTCTGGAACTGGTATAGTATTCTCCTCTGCCACCCACAAGTCACTATCGACGACCACCTTTTGTATCTTACTTGTTGTTGTGTGTGCATGTCTTGCATCAGTGTTG
>NW_024837067.1:0-1214 GCF_019175285.1 Sceloporus undulatus
GTTTAAATTCTCCTGGAGAATAATACAGTCGGCCCTTCTTATACACGGTTTTTTTATACACGGATTCAAGCATACACGGTTTGAAAATGTTCCAAAAAAGTATAAATTTACCTTGATTTTCCATTTTTTATAAGGGACACCATTTTGCTATGTCATTGTATTTAACGGGACTTGAGCATACACGGATTTTGTTATACACAGGGGATCTTGGAACCAAACCCCAGCGTACAACAAGGATCCACTGTATTTATTTGCTGTTCCAGTGATGTAACACAGAGGCAGGGAATATAGGTTTAGTTCTTGATTTGTTTTTATACTGTGTTTCTCCAAAAAGCAACAGCATATAAAAAAACATATTACTAAAAAAGCAAACACCAAAACCGGGAGCAAACATATTTCAAAGGCCAGATTAAAGAGATGTGGCTTGACATGTTTATTAAAAACATAGAGAATGGAGACAACTTTTAATTTGAGGGTAGAACACCACACAATTTGAAAGTAACACAAGAGAAATATGAGGACAGAGTCATAATGGAATAGGATCAAAATTCAAAATGACCTGAATAAACTAGAAAGTTGGGCCAAAGCTAACAAAATGAAATTCAACACGGAGAAATGTAAGGTACTGCACTTAGGACGGAAAAATAAAATGCACAGATATAGGATGGGGGAAACCTGGTTGAATGAGACTACATGTGAAAGGGATCTAGGAGTCCAAGTAGACGACAAGTTGAACATGAGTCAACAGTGTGATGCAGCAGCTAAAAAGGCCAATGCAATTTTAGGTTGCATCAATAAAAGTGTAGTGTCTAGATCAAGAGAAGTAATAGTGCCACTCTATTCTGTTCTGGTTAGGCCCCACCTGGAATATTGTGTCCAGTTCTGGGCACCACAATTCAAAAAGGACATTGAGAAACTGGAGCATGTCCAAAGGAGGGCGACCCAAATGGTGAAGGGTCTGGAAACCATGTCCGATGAGGAACAACTTAGGGATCTGGGGATGTTTAGCCTGGAGAAGAGAAGGTAAAGAGGTGATATGATAGCCCTGTTTAAATATTTGAAGAGATGTCATATTGAGAAGGGGGCAAGCTTGTTTTCTGCTGCTCCAGAGAACAGGACCCGGAACAATGGATGCAAACTACAGGTAAAGAGATTCCATCTCAACATTAGGAGGAACTTCCTGACAGTAAAGGCTGTTCGACAGTGGAACACAC
>NW_024837068.1:0-1214 GCF_019175285.1 Sceloporus undulatus
TTTCATTAGCTCTGCTATTTGCAGTGGCAGTACATTTTGTAGCAATGATTTTTGGTGACAGATATGCCAAGGGAGTTTACCTACAAAGCTATGCAAAGCCTGGGAACCAGTGGGCAACTGGAGCAGTGGTCGGTATTACAAACTAGATGGATTTTGTACTACAATGGCCTACATGTTGCCCAGCTCTGATATATACCAAGGATATTTTTCTCTTATATAAAACATTGGGTAACCAAAGCACAGACTGAATGCAGACTAACTGAAAGTCTGTATCTCCCCATATGAGGTCTTATGAGCAGCATAAGCATGTACAGTATAAGCTGCTTTGGGTCTCATATGGATAGAGAAGTGGGATATCACATAAGCAAAACATTCAGAACAGACTTCAGCAACATGATGATCCTCCAACCAAATAAATTATTTCTATAGTTATTCCACCACCTGATGTAAAGTCAGGGACTGTGGGATTGTGATGAGAGTTGAGTGGCTTAAGGGCTCCTATGAGAAAACTCTGAACAGCCACACGAAACAGTAATTTCCAGAATTTTTTGAAGGAAGCCATCATGGTTAACACAGATAGAACCCATTCTGGGTGCTGTTTAAATATATTTTATGCCGTTTCATTTTTGGGTGGGGAGATATAATCCTTCCCTGATCAGTGTTGACTGATCTCTCTTTAGCAGCTGACGGAAGTAATAATAATAAAAAATATATACAGTACTGTATATGGGAACCAGTGGGCCTTTTTTATATGAGTAACTACAAAAGTCTCAGTCAAAGAATGATGAATTAACTCCATCCCACTCCAAGTGCTAAAGTCTTGGGGTGCATCTATATAGTAGAAATAAAGCACTTTGGAATTCTAGGATTTGTAGTTTTACATAGTCTTTAGTCTTCTCAGCCAAAGAGTGCTGGTGCCTCACAAAACTACAAATCCCAGGATTGTGTAGGATGGAGGCAAGGCAACTAAAGTGGTCTCAAACTATATTATTTATACAGTGTTGATGTCCCCTTGATCTACACAGAAAGGAGGAGATGCTCTCTTTTCATAAAATAAAATATTTTCATAAAATAAAAAAGGAGAAAGATAACGATACTCTATTGTAACATGTAGTTTACAAAACATGTAGTTTACATCAGGAGCCCTGATGGCGCAGTGGTTAAATGCCTGTACTGCAGCCATTCACTCAAAACCACAAGGTTGCGAGTTCAAG
>NW_024837069.1:0-1214 GCF_019175285.1 Sceloporus undulatus
AAAAATAATGACTAGGGAACATCTACATAAATCCAACTTAGATAATGAGGAAGTAAAAAGGTTTCTTGTATGTTGGAGCAAACATTGATCAGAATGGGAAACTGCAGTCAAGAAACCGAACAAGACTATGAATGGGAAGAGTAGCTATGAAGGGACTGGACAAGGTCCTAAAGTCTAAAGATATACAACTGAGTACTAATGTCCAGTCCATTGTGTCCCCTGTTGCCATGTACGGCTGTGAGAGCTGGGCAGTAATGGAAGTGGATGAGAAGGACATAAATTCATTTGAGATGTGGTTCTGGAGAAGAGGCTGAGGATACCGCAGACAGTCCAAAAGACAAACAAATGGGTCCAAGAACAGACCAAGCCTGAAATCTCCCCGGAAGCCAAAATGACTAAACTGAGTCTGTTGTATTTTGGCCACATCATGAGGAGGCATGAATAATTAAAAAGGAGAGTAATGCTAGGAAAGGTAGAAGGGAGTAGAAAGAGAGGAAGGTCGCATGCCAAATGGCTAGACATAATTCGGGAGGTTATGTGGCTGAATCAAGGGAACCTGAGCGGAGCAATGGAGGATAGAGGGGTTTGGAGGTGTCTCATCCACAGCGTTGCTGTGAGTCGAAGGCAGCTAATAACAACAAAGCAAGTAAAGACTTAAGGGTTTTATTTCAGCATCAGCTTCTGTGGGTTGTGATTCATTTTGGCTGCATCTGCACTGCAGAAGTCATCTCATCTGACACCACTTTAACTGCCCTGGCTCAATGCTATGGGATTCTGGGAACTATAGTTTTGTGAGTTTTGTGTTAGCCTTCTCTGTCAGAGAGCTCTGGTGCCACAACAAACTATAGTTCCCATAATTCCATAGCATTGAGCCATGGTAGTCAAAGTGGTGCCAAACTGGATTATTTCTGCAGTGCAGATACAGCCTTTCTCAGATGCTTGGGGTACAGTATTGTAAGATTATGTGCACACACATATGCATACAGACATATACATAAACACACTCACACAGTTAAATGATTGTGTACTGAGATCAGAATGGAAAAAAGGTGGAAGCAATAGCTATTATAATACTCTGATAGGTGATATATAAGAGCTCCCTTAATTGTCCTAATCCTAAATGGGTCTTTCGAAGTCAGGTTTGCCCCCTCTCTCCCTCTCTGATGCTGTTTTTAAATTAAACATATTTAATTTGTAAGATGCCTGAGTGGCTG
>NW_024837070.1:0-1214 GCF_019175285.1 Sceloporus undulatus
ATGTTCTAGCAGAGTTTCTTCCTGATGTTTCCCCAGCATCTGTGGCTGGCATCTTCATAGTATCCCCCTGCAGAGCATCCCCCTGTGGCTGGTGAAATGTCAGGAAGAAATTCTGCTAGAACATGGCCACATAGCCCGAAAAACCCACAAAAAACTATCCTGGGTTTTTCTTCCAAGGTTTTTTCAGAGGAGGTTTGACTTCCCCGTGGTCACCCAGTGTAGTTCCTGCTTAACATCCTTGCTGCCTGTCTTCCTTCAGTCCCCTGCAACAGTCTTATTGTTCCCTCCGAATGCTCTCCCTCCACCCTTTCTTGCTAGAATCCCTGCTTTAAATGCTCTTTGCTCAACCCCCTTTAACAGAATCCTGCTTGTTATCCTATTTGGTCAACACTCTTCAACAGAAATTATGTTAGTCTTTCCAAACACTCCTACCCAGGGCCGGCTCTAGGTATTTGGCCACCCTAGGCGAGAAATATTTTGGCACCCCTGTCGCCCCTCATAATTATTTTCACCCCTTGATTTCTGCTGTTTTGTTTGTTAAAGCTAAACATTAAAAATTAAACACAAATCAAAGTAGCCTACTTATTGTCCATTTATATTATAGCAATAAAGGTTTGGTCTTTTTAATTGTAATTTGAGATTGATTTCATTACATAAACTTAAAAACAATACAAGTAAAAAACCTGCCTTTTATAGAACATAAATATATTTTGC
The DNA here is from genome assembly GCF_019175285.1 of Sceloporus undulatus. NCBI lineage: Eukaryota > Metazoa > Chordata > Lepidosauria > Squamata > Phrynosomatidae > Sceloporus > Sceloporus undulatus. The sequence continues at coordinate 715 of NW_024837070.1, forward strand.
TACTATTTAAATTGTGTTTGAATCATAGAATCATAGAGTTGGAAGAGACCACAGGGGCCATCCAGTCCAACCCCCCGCCATGCAGGAAATCACAATCAAAGCATCCCCGACAGATGGCCATCCAGCCTCTGCTTGAAGACCTCCAAGGAGGGAGATTCCACTACACTCCGAGGGAGTTTGTTCCACTGTCGAACAGCCCTTACTGTCAGGAAGTTCCTCCTAATGTTGAGGTGGAATCTCTTTTCCTGCAGTTTGCATCCATTGCTTCGGGTCCTAGTCTCTGGAGCAGCAAAATACAAGCTTGCTCCCTCCTCAATATGACATCCCTTCAAATATTTGAACAGGGCTATCATATCACCTCTTAACCTTCTTTTCTCCAGGCTAAACATCCACAGCTCCCTAAGTCGTTCCTCATAGGGCTTCATGTTTTCCAGACCTTTTTTTCGTTTTTTAATAATATTTATTGAAGTTTCAACATTTAAAAACAAATAAAGAAAACT
>NW_024837071.1:0-300 GCF_019175285.1 Sceloporus undulatus
TGTATTCCTTATTGACAAAAAGAATGTTAGTTTACTGCTGAGATTTGAGTGGCTTCTCTCCTGTGTGGACTCTCTGATGTATCGCTAGGCTTGACTTCCGAGAAAAACATTTCCCACAATGCTGGCATTTGTATGGCTTTACTCCTGTGTGGACTCTCTGATGTCTCACAATGCTTGACTTCTGAGAGAAACATTTCCCACAATGCTGGCATTTGTATGGTTTCTCTCCAGTGTGGACTCTCTGATGTATCAGTAGGTTTGATTTCAACGAAAAACATTTCTCACAATACTGGCATTTGT
>NW_024837071.1:400-1214 GCF_019175285.1 Sceloporus undulatus
AGAGTCCACACTGGAGAGAAACCATACAAATGCCAGCATTTGTATGGTTTCTCTCCAGTGTGGACTCTCTGATGTATCACTAGGCTTGATTTCAACGAAAAACATTTCCCACAATGCTGGCATTTGTATGGTTTCTCTCCAGTGTCGACTCTGATGTGTCACTAGGTGTGACTTTGAAGAAAAACCTCTCCTACAATGCTGGCATTTGTATGGGTTCTCTCCTGTGTGGTCTCTCTGATGTGTCACTAGGCTTGACTTCTGAGAGAAACATTTCCCACAATGCTGGCATTTGTATGGCTTCACTCCTGTGTGGACTCTCTGATGCATCACTAGAACTGACTTCTGAGAGAAACATTTCCCACAATGCTGGCATTTGTATGGCTTCTCTCCTGTATGGACTCTCTGATGTTTCACTAGGACTGACTTCACTGAAAAACTTTTTCCACAATGCTGGCATTTTTGTGACTTCTTCGTTGTGTGGACTCTCTCATGACTCACAAGTTCTTCTGTAAAGAAGGACAATCACAGTCAAGAATGAATATCAGAATTAAGAGAGGAGGGTGTTACCCCAATTTTTAGCCCTTGTTGAACCCTCCCTATTTGATATTAAATTAATAAAGTTGCTGAGAGTGACCCAAGCATGACACTATTGCAGATGTCCCCAAATCCATGGAACAATTGTATCCCTACTGACAGAAGCAAAGAAGAGATTGTAGTGGAACTGCCTTAAGGGAATCAGTCGAAGCAGATAGTCAGAGGGCTGTTGAAAAAAAAAATCCCATTAAATATGTGCAAAAATATTTTGATTGAGAAG
>NW_024837072.1:0-1214 GCF_019175285.1 Sceloporus undulatus
GGGGGCTGGGGAAGAGGGCTCACTCTTGCCCTGTCAGCAGGTTGTCTCGGCTTGCCTTTGACTCTCTGCTGGGCTAGATGGGTGGAGGGGTGTCTGTCTCTGTGTGTGTGTGTGTGTGGTGTCTGTGAGAGAGACCAAACATGTTTGTAGCAACCTTGTGGCAAAGTGACACTGTCTTCTGTTCTTCCATAGGCCCCCCAGTGAACGTCGGGATGAACATAGACATTGCCAGTATAGACATGGTGTCTGAAGTCAACATGGTGAGTAGGTCTTTGATGACTTGAGCATGAAATGGGTTAGAATGTTGTTCTCTTTCATATAACCCCCCCCCAACAAACTTCTATTAGAAAGCAATGGCTTCAGAAGCATTGCAGGCTACACTGTGTTCAAGGCTGAGGGAGCATTAGGTTGGAATATATTGGAGAAGAGGCCCTTTGCAGCCGGACAGTAGATTGCTTCTGCTGGAAGACTCTTCATAGTGGCAGCAGTCCAGCAGCATCTCATTCGCCCAGCCCAAAGTTCCTGCATCCAGCCTTTTGGTTTTACTGTACTTGTCAAAGGCGCCTCCTGATGTTGTTATATATTGCATAGCTCCCCAAAGGTGATTTATGGTGGTGCATTTCTCAGCTCAGCAAGGGCCTCTTGTTGATGTGCGAAGTTGTAATGCAGCAAAAGCTTGGGTGTGCCATATGCAGTTAGGACAACTTGGGTGCTCCGGTGATGGCAGCAGAGTAGACTGCGTGCTGAAGCATACTGAAAGGAAGAGAGCCAGATTCCGGTGTGCTGTCTCGGGTGCTGAAAGGAAACTTCTGTTGCTCCAATACATCCCTCCTTGTTGGGCTTGCAGATGTCACCATAATCAGAGTTGTTAAACTATGCAGCTTTTATTGTGTGCGAAAGCAGAATTGCACTGTCTAAATCATGACCAGGTTGTGCTTTCAAGTTTCAAAGCCATGTTGCTTGTCAGCACTGCACCCTGTGTGCAAATAATAAAGTAAGAAAAGTGCAGCCTTCCAGACAGGCTGAGCTGTAACAACTCTGTGGTTTTTCAGTTAACTTTATTTTAATCTCCTCATTTGTGTGAGGTCTTTACAGAAGTAAGGCCCACAGAGTTCAGTACAATGTACTAGATAAGTGAGAATAGGATGGCAGCTTTGATTTATTACTAGAAAATAAGTGATCACTTTAGAAGAGACATTTTCTTTTGAATTGTC
>NW_024837073.1:0-1214 GCF_019175285.1 Sceloporus undulatus
ACTAATTTTAAACTATTATGGGTAAAGGCACCTCTTTTTATCAAAAATCTAAAACCAAAAAGGTGGATTAGTTAAAGAGTGGAGGAAAGAGAAAATAAATTCTCTGACAACTGATAGGATTACATGATCTATTCCTGGTTTCTCTCGTGCTTTTCTTTTCTTGTTCTTTTCTTGTATATTGTTAGAAACATGGATTGAAGGGTACAAAAAGCGAATGGAAAATGTTTAACTAAACAAGTGATCAAGAGAAAAATGAAAGGTGGAAAAGAAAACAAAGACACAGCAAAAGAACATAAACTCGGGAAGTCTTTTGTTTGTTTGTTGTGGGATCTCAGGTTGGATATAGTATGAGTTTGGATTAAATTTAGTATGTTTTACAATTTATGTTGCTTGTGATTATTTGTATTTGTCAAGTCTTTTAATTGTATCTGTGTTATTGTTGTTGGTCCTATATGGTATTTTCTTTAGCAATCAAGTTAAAAAACATACAGTATCCTGAAATCTAGAAAGCATATCCATATAAGGTCTTTTTTTGCCACACTGCAAACAACAACCTCCAAAATCCCCAAAACAGTGATACCTTTCTCCTGTTTGATGTTTAACACTTTTTCCCAATGAAGAAGCCAGTTGAGCTTCAAAAGCTTGTTTTATCTATTTTGTGCATTTTGGTTGGCCACTAAAGGTATCCCTGTTTTGTGGATTGTGGGTGTTATTGTGGTTTGCTGTACGGTCCGGCCAACATGGCAGCCTCTGGATATGATCCCTAGAGTAGGAATCCCTCTTCGTCTCATGGCTCTTTGGGGCTTTTCTCCCTCCCTCTCTGCCCCATAGAAGTCAGGGGGGACTCACCTTTGCTAAGGTATCTTCCAAGGGGCTAGGATTCAGAGACATACGTTTAATTTACATTACAGAAATCATGCATTTCAACACTGCTTTAACTGCTATGGGTCAATTCTATGGCAAGCTGTGATCTGTCGGTATGTGAGCCAATCTCAGGGAACTCTGGTGTGAAAACAGACTACAAACCCCAGAATCCCATAGCATTGAGAAATGGCAGTTAAAGCGATGTCAAACTGCATGAATTCTGCAGTGCAGATTCAACCATAAGCCATGTTATTCAGGAATATCAGTATCCTAAGGGATCTTGTAGCACCTTTGAGACTAACGGAGTGAAAAAAGTTGTAGCATATGCTTTTGTAGACTTGCGTCTGGAG
>NW_024837074.1:0-936 GCF_019175285.1 Sceloporus undulatus
CTTTTAACCATCATGTTATAAGAAGATCATTGCTTAAAGTATCGTATAAAATGAGACATCAATTTTGGGTGTCATTGCAAGAAGCCTATTACAATCGAACAAAGGACAAAGATACTCCATGGCTAAGATATGGAGGTTTAATAAACAAAACATCAGAAGGAAAATACAATATAAATCTATGGAAGAACTTAATGAAAAAAGGAAACATGAAGGATTGGTTTTTTATACAACTAATTAAACAATAGTTTTAAGGCAGACAATAAAGCTCCTGAGTTAACAATGGATAACAATGAAATAGATAAAATTATGATGGACAAAAAAAGGTAAACACATATCCAAATATTATAAACTATTAAAAGACAGAGATCTAGAAGATGAAATTATTAAATACAGCATGGTAAGAGGGGCACATGATATAAATAAAACTATAACTATAGAGGAATGGGGAAAATCAAGGAAAGGAAGAAATAAATTTACTCTGTGCCAAAACTATAAAGAAAATGATATCAAAATGTTATACAGGTGGTATCTAAGCCCCCAAAAACCCACCAGATATACAAAATTGTCAACACTAAGTGCTGGAAATGCGGGGAACCCGAGGGAAGCTTCTTTCCTATTGGTGGACATACATTAAAGCTAAAGGATTCTGGCAAAGGATTCATGGAAGCATCCAAAACATTCTTGATATGAATATTCCCTTTGAACCAAATGTACTTTTACTAAATATAACACACAACATAAAGTCAGTAAAATACAATAGCATTATTTTATATATGGTCTCATGTGCAAGGATCTTATTTGCTCAAGTTTGGAAATCTACAATTAATCCTTCTATCGAAGATTGGTTGATTAAGATACATGAAGCTAGAAATATGGATATAGTATCTGACTTACTAAGAGGGAAACCAAAAGAATATTTAGAAATGGAATGGAGTT
>NW_024837074.1:1036-1214 GCF_019175285.1 Sceloporus undulatus
TATATGGTCTCATGTGCAAGGATCTTATTTGCTCAAGTTTGGAAATCTACAATTAATCCTTCTATCGAAGATTGGTTGATTAAGATACATGAAGCTAGAAATATGGATATAGTATCTGACTTACTAAGAGGGAAACCAAAAGAAGATTTAGAAATGGAATGGAGTTGTCTTAAAACAT
>NW_024837075.1:0-1214 GCF_019175285.1 Sceloporus undulatus
TTTTTGCAATATTTATTTTTATTAAGTGTATTTTTAAAGTGTATTTTCCCAGTATTTATATTTATTAAGTGTATTTTTTAAAGTGTATTTTTTCCAATATGTATTTTTCCCAAGTGCCTTTTCTGCGTGTTTTTGGTGCTATTAATGCTAACAAGTCTGCCTTCTTTTAACAATGATAGTGATGATGATGATGATGATGATGATGATGATGATGATGATGATGATGATATCAGTCAGCTTCTGAGGCCGGAGCTCACTCTGAAGCCGAGACAGTAATACTTTCAAAGTGCATTTCTGTATATTTTTGGTGCTTTTAATGCTAACAAGTCTCCCTTGTTTTGTCAATGATAGTGTGATGATGATGATGATGATGTGATATGAGTCAGCTTCTGAAGCCGAGACAGTGTTGTCAAGTGTCACCTTCCAAAGTGTGTTTTTGGTGTATTTTTGGTGCTTTTAATGCTAACAAGTCTGCCTTGTTTTAGCAATGATGATGATGATGGTGATATTTATATCAGCAGGCCTCTGAGGCATGGCCAATGTAAGTTGCTGTGATTTTTACAAACTCATGCGCAGTGAAGAAAAACCAAAGTCTCTTGACCAAGTACACACTTCTGAGAAGTACACTTGGTGCAAGAAACCTGAAACGGCAAATCCACTTCTTGTGAAACCACCTGGACATGGTCAATATGCATATCCATGTTAAACCATGCTAAGCATTAAACCCAAGGGGTTTGGTTATGGAATAAGCCTCTGAAATATGCAAGAGGCCATGTTAAGTAAAGCCATGTTCAATGCCCAAATGTGCTGTTGTATGTGTTTTGGAATGGAGGGGGGTGGTTTGGCCAGAAAGGGAAGTACATTTCTGCCATCTGTCTAGGAATTATGCCCAAATGTCCTCCATTTTGATCATGCCTAAGAAACATGCATTTATATTAACATTTTTAAAAAAATCATCAAATTTTTTCGCATGTCCTCCATTTTTATAAAATGTGTCCTACATTTGAAAATGTTGTCCTCCATTTGTCCCGGTTTGGAGGTCCTGACTTATGGCAACCCTAATCAGAATCATATTTTTGGTATTATGTATTATATATTGGACCACAGTGCTCTATATCTTCTTGACAGAAAGCATCTGAAATCTAAAGACACAGCTGTGTTAATCCAGAAAATCAGTTAGTCTCAGATAGTTTCAGTTAGCTTCCAAGGTGCTA
>NW_024837076.1:0-1214 GCF_019175285.1 Sceloporus undulatus
CTAAGAGGAGGCTTCTCCCCCAAAAAAAGGCCAAAAGGAGCTCCTTTAGGAGGTTTTAAAAGTCTCCCCAGTTTTCTTATTAATAGATTTTCAGGGAAGAAGGAAGGAGGCAGACCAGATCATCTCCTATTACCAAGAATGATACATACAAACATACAAAAAACAACAAGAAAAAGAATAAGAATTATACAGACAAACAAAATTCTTATATTTTGAAAAAGCAAAACCATAAACGGGATAAAAATTCGATTTGGGTGATTCTATCCTTTCCCAACCGACTCAGGCTGTATCTGCACTACAGAAATAATCCAGTTCAAAACCGGTTTAACTCTCCTGGCTCCATCCTATGGAATCCTGGGATTTGTAGTTTGTTGTGGAATGAGAATTCTCTGGCAGAGAGGGCTAAGTGTCCCAAAGGTAAAATCCCAGGATTCCATAGCACTGACTGGTTAAAGCGGTATCAAAATGCCTTATTTCTATAGTGCGGATGCAGCCTTCTCGGGAAAGGGGCTGATGCGGGGGAAAAGAGGAGGAATGCAGAAGGAAAGGAGGATGGACGGATGGACGGAGGGCCACCTGCAGCTGGACTGGCCTCCCTGAGCAGTCAAGACCTGATCTGGGTTGTGGACGATGGGCTCTCTTAATATTAATATCAATACCTTTCACTATTGATTGTAATTAATGAGGGGATCAGGTTCCTCCTTTCAATAGCTTCAGGAAAATGTTTTGGTGTTGTTAAGGTTTGGAAATCCTGTTTGGGGACTTTTTCTGTTCTCACAGCCATCGGGTGCCATCAGGGAAACGTTTCTTTAGGATCAGAAATCCTGTTTGGGGTCCCTTCCGACTTTCATCCTCCATTTTGGGTTCCCTGAAGGCCTCAAACTGCCAACTGCCAAGCGCTGAGACTCAGGAGGCCATTTTGTGCTGCTGGTGACTCTGGGAAATAATGTTCCAGAACCTTCTCTGAGGCTTCAGTTGAACAGAGGCCTCTCTTTCCCTCCTGAGGCTCCAGAGAGAGAAGGAAGCCAGGCTCCTTGGGCCAAAAGGAAAGAAGTGTGTCCCTTTGTGCCTCTGGCCTTCCATTTTGGGGAGAAGGAAGGAAGGAAGGAAGGAAGGAAGGAAGAAAGGAAGGGGTTTGGGGGGGTATGAGGAAGGGAGACAGAGGACCCAGGGACAGTGGGGAGGCTGGGCTTTGGGGGCTGGGAGAGAGAGGT
>NW_024837077.1:0-1214 GCF_019175285.1 Sceloporus undulatus
CTTCTTCCTTCCAGCTGGCAATATGTGCTCTTGCTGAATGACTTTTGGGTATATATATATGTGTGTGTGTATGCTGAGAGATTTGATTTCTCTTTCGTAGGACGTGGGAACCTGAAAGGCAAGACCAGCCGTGGTGGGCGCCAGAAAAATCGTTTTGGGATCCCAGGAGCTAGCCAGTCAAACCTTCCAAACAGCCAAGCCAGTCAAGATGTGGTGTCCCAACCTTTCTCTCAGGGACCGTTGACTCAGGGCTACATCTCCATGAGCCAGCCATCTCAGATGAGCCAGCCGGGTTTGTCCCAGCCAGAGCTGTCACAGGTAATGAAAATATTTTCTTAAGTCACTGATCCAGGGGATGTTCCTAGAACAATTGTGCTATAAGTCTAGCTGTTCCTGGCACTTCTGGAAGGGGGTGGCATGTCATATTACCAGCCTGTTTCTTTCCCAACTGAATTGAAAATGCTGATGCTGTCCTTTTAAAGCCCTTAATAGCCATGAACTATGTATCAAACCACAGATGGAAATGAGAAATGAAGCCAGAATGGTAGAGTAGTCTCTGGATGCAAATCCAGTAGACCTATATAATCTCAGTTTGTTTTTAGGTATTGATTAAGAAGTTTTGGTTTTAAGCCTTAGTTGTTTTGTTTTAAGGAAATCTGCAGGTTTCTGTGATGAGTCCTTCTCAAGTTTTTATTGCTGTCCTTTTTCACATTTGATGTTTTTCTTGTAGTAAGCAGTAGCCAGGGTTCTACAGCATGGTGTATGTTGTGTAAATTTACAGATACCTTGCTAAGCTGTAGAGGCACAATACAACTCTGTTAGTGAATAACAAAGAAACATATCAGGGCACTGGCAAGATATTTCTGATGCACATTGGGAGCTCCTGTTGGGCTCTTAACACTTTGTAGCTGGTGTTCAGGTGTGTACTGCAGAGTGCTGCAATGCACTTTGGTGCCCAATGGGCCATGACTGTTCCATCACTCTACTGTTGTGCAATGGATGCCCATACAAAATAATATCATAGAAACCTATAGGTGAATATGGACATTGTAAAACTGGTCAAATCTGTTTCATTAAGACACAAGTCCCTTGTTGTTGTTGTTGTTGTTGTTGAATTCCTGCTAGCATTTTTGGCTTTAATTTTCGGAAACTTCTTGGAATGATCAGAAAAGTAGGTTATTCATAAATAAAATATTCTATGTGGGTATAAGCAT
>NW_024837078.1:0-1214 GCF_019175285.1 Sceloporus undulatus
GGACCTACTAGAATGGTCCACCTTCGAAGGCTGATGGAACCCAAAAGGTTCCAAGAAGCCCTAGAGGGGTATATGGTTGGTACTGACGGCGATTCTGTTGATGCCCTGACTAACATCTGGGACACTGATCTCTCCAGGGCTATACACAGTATCGCTCCCAAGTGTCCTCTCAGGCCTGCTTCCAAAAAACAGCCCTGGTACACAGAAGATCTCCGGGCAAGGAAGCGGGTTGTGCAACGACTAGAGCGCAAATGGCGGAGACATCAGGACTTAGCCGACAAGGCACTCCTAGACTCTCTTTTGGAGGCCTATGGAGTGGCGATAAGCGCAGCAAAGAACTCGTTCTTTTCTGCGCATATCGCATCCGCGGAGTTGCGTCCGGCAGAGCTGTTCAGGGTAGTGAGGGAGCTTACTCAGCTACCCCGCTCCCTGAACTCTATTCTGGAACCATCCAAAGCCTGCTGCGACAAATTTAACAACTTCTTCGTGGATAAAACCTCTCGGATAAGGGCTGATCTCGACGCCAGTATTTCTACAGGATCCAGAATAGAGGTCTCCGGAGCTTCCGTGGACTCTGTTGTACTGGATCAGTTTGAGTCTGTGAGTACCGAGGAAGTGGACAAGATCCTTAGAAGTGTTAGGAAAACAACCTGCTCTCTCGATCCCTGTCCCTCTTGGCTAGCAGCTCAGGGGGGTGTGACCGTAACTAATATGTTACGTTGCATAATTAACTTATCCTTTAGGGAAGGGCGCTTTCCATCCAGCTTAATATTGGCCATTGTAAAACCGCTGATAAAAAAGCCCTCCCTAGACCCCCTGATTCATAACAATTATCGGCCTATCTCGCTGCTGCCTTTTCTAGGGAAGGTGATCGAGAGGACGGTTGCCATTCGGCTTCAATCGGTCTTGGATGATACCGATTTTCTAGACCCATTTCAAACTGGCTTCTGGGCGGGCTATGGAGTTGAGACTGCCATGATTGCCTTGGTCGATGATCTCCGTCTGGGCATGGACAGGGGTAGCGTGTCCCTGTTAGTGCTCTTGGACATCTCAGCGGCTTTCGATACCATTGACCATGGTATCCTTTTGGAACGCCTGAGAGAGTTGGGCATTGGGGGCACTGCGCTCCAGTGGTTCCGTTCCTACCTCTTGGGTAGATTCCAGATGGTGCAGCTGGGGGACGTGCGCTCCAATAAGAGGGCCCTTACATCTGG
>NW_024837079.1:0-1214 GCF_019175285.1 Sceloporus undulatus
TGTGTCATTAGGCTTGACTGCCAAGAAAAACATTTCCCACAATGCTGGCAGTTGTATGGCTTCTCTCCTGTGTGGATTCTCCGATGCATGACAAGGACTGACTTGTAGGCAAAACATTTCCCACAATGTTGGCACTTGTATGGCTTCTCTTCTGTGTGGACTCTCTGGTGTGTCACTAAGTATGACTTCTGAGAAAAACCTTTCCCACAATGCTGGCATTTGTATGGCTTTTCCCCTGTGTGGACTTTCTGGTGTGTCAGTAGGTTTGAGTGCTGAGAAAAACATTTCCCACAATGCTGGCAGTTGTATGGCTTCTCTGATGTGTGGACTCTCCCATGACTGACAAGTTCTTCTGTAAAGAAAGATAATGATAGATAATACTGAATATCAGAGTTAAGAGAGGAAAGCTCAAGATTTAGCCCTATGTTTACTCCTCCCTATTTGATATTAAATTAAGTTGGAGTCAGATTCCAATAACTCATTGGCAAAGTCAGAGTAAGGGGGCTGGGACCTGGACTCAAATTTTGGTGAGGGTCAAGTGCCAGGGAGCAGCCTTAAAACAGCCTTAAAACATTATAAGACAAGCATGGACTACTGATGAGGTTTGGAGGAGACCTCAGGGACAACCGCATATTGTATTGCCTGGGGGAGGGGGGATGAAATAATATTTTGCCCCCAACATCCCACAGCATCCCTTTGGGGAAGAGGAGGCCATTTTGCCACTGTTGAATCCTCTCTGAGCGATGGCAGGCCCAAGGGAGGTCTTTCCCCCAAGAAGACTCTCCAGAGCCTTAAAAGGATAGAAGAAGGGCCAAAAATGGTAGGAAACTTGCCCAGGGATGTCCTGAGTACCATTTGGGTGTGAAAAGCATTAATCTCCATTACTTTTTTCCAAAAAATCCTAGAATTGGCAGTTTAGGATCCTTAGACACTAGAGAGCAATAGTGCCTCACTGAAGTACAGATTCAAATATTCTACAGGATGTTGCTATCACAATTAAACTAGGCTTGAAAGGGATCTAGGACTCCTAGTAGACTGCAAGTTGAACATGGGCCAACAGTGTGATGAGGCAGCTAAAAAGGCCAATGTGATTCTAGGCTGCATCAATACAAGAATAGTTTCTAGATCAAGGGAAGTAATAGTGCCAATCTATTCTGCTTTGGTCAGGCCTCACTTGGAATAATCCTGTGTCCAGTTCTGGGCCCCACAATTCA
>NW_024837080.1:0-1214 GCF_019175285.1 Sceloporus undulatus
ATAATGCTGCTTCGGGTCTCTTTGGAGGTATGCTGTTTAAATGATGCGTGCGTCCTAAGAATCCAGAAGCGGCACCAAAGCTGCCCTCCAGTGCTTAGGAATGGAGTGTGGCTTTGGCGCAACCTCCGGACTCTTAGGACCCATGCGTCATTTAAAGAGCATACCTCCAAAGAGACCCCAAGCAGCTTTATTTTGGCAGTCTGGAACAGGCCACTATTTGTTTTTTAAATTTAAATAATTTATTTAACATATTTTCAGAGTAGCTTCTAACTAACAAAGAACAATACAGAAAACAACACTTAAAAAGCCATGGAAAGTAAAAAATAGGTAAGCATGCAAACTTAAAACCTAATGGTTGTGGGCAGAGTCATGGCATAGAGAGACCAAAAGTGTCCATGGTGTATCAGCACATGGATTTTATTTTCTTTTAACAAACTGGTGTCCACCTTTATACTCACGCCTGACACTGCTTAGGTGATAAGTCTTACGATGAAAACCACCTTCAGAAACCAGATACACTCACCTTTGTTGTCCACCTGGTTCTCCCCGTGTTGCAGGTTTTTGTTGGCTCCTTTCTCTGAAAGCAGAAAGAAAACTGCCATTTAACAGGGAGCTAAAGTTCATAAAGCTTCTTTTAATCATATTCCCGCTGCTAGAGGAAGCATTCTGTGTAAGTTTCAAGCTTCGTAAGAAACTCTAGATCGGTGGTTTTCAAACTTTGGTCCTCCAGGTGTTTTGGACTTCAACTCCCAGAAGGCTTACCCAGCTTCGCCAACCATCAGGAATTCTGCAAGCGGACATCCAAAACATCTGGAGGATCAAAGTTTGGGAACCACTGCTATAGATGGTCCAAATGGAGATATTTATTTTGCAACGCCCGAGAAACCAATGCTACAGGTATCCCCCTGCTCCCCGTTGTAACACATAGGGCAGTGATGGTGAACCTTTTACAGACCGAGTGCCCAAACTGCAACCCAGACCCCACTTATTTAATGCAAAGTGCCACGTCCATCTGGCTTTCTAGTAAGAAACTCTGGCAAACTCTGTGCTAAGGCAACATCATGTGTGCCCACAGAGAGGGCTCTGAGTGCCACCTCTGGCACGCGTGCCATAGGTTCGCCATCACTGACATAGGGGTATCTGGAAGCCATGTCCAGTTAAAACGGTTTTAAAAGGAACAACCCTCTACAGATAGAATCTGTGTGGTTTTCCTC
>NW_024837081.1:0-1214 GCF_019175285.1 Sceloporus undulatus
AAATAGAATCTTTGTGGTATCTTGTCTTGGCCAGTAACATACAACCTTGGCCGGTAACATACAACAGAGTGTATCATCATGATATGTATGATCTACCACACCTGCCCACCCATGCTCTCACACACTGGGTTCTGCATTTTCCAGAACCCAGTTTTTAAAGTAGATTTTAGAGTTATAGCACTCAAACGGTAGTGGATCATGTTACAGCATTCTAGGGCGTCATTCCCACTTACATTTAAACTGGTTTGGGATTCGCCTTCGCTCCGTATTAGTAAATCAATACCAAAAGTCCTGCTGTTCCCACTATGAAAGCGGATCTTTTCATAATTGCTTCTTTTTTGGCACAATTGTCATCCCCACAAGTTTGCACTGCTTCAAAATGAATGTCAATCATCTGTGACATAAGCAGCAGCCTGGACTCTGGGTGGGGAGAGGGCACTGGCAGGCATTGGGCCTCTTGGTTAGGCATCATTCAGGAGGTGCTTCCCCCTCAAAGGGCTCCATGTCATCATTCTCCCTCAGGCAGGAAAGCCATATGTGGGACATCCCTCCACGCACATCATCTCCTGGTGTCCTGGTCTGGCTGTGCAACTTTCCCAGCTGCTTTTAAAGGATCCGAGTTCCTCTCTCTCCTCCTCCTCCTCCTTCTCCTCCCATCTGGCAGAAGGGCGGGAGGGGGCCACCTTCTCCCTCTGAGAGAGAGCCCCTCCCCCTCCCCCCACCACCTTAGAAAAGCCCAGCCCTCTTTCAGAGACTGCTTTTGGGAGGCTGCTGTCCCTCCAGTCCCCTGCGGTCTCCGGATCAGAATCGGTGTCAAATGAGAATGATGGTCATACAAGCCAAACAGCAATTCACTTTAAATCATAGTGGGAATGAGCCCTAGGTTTTATAATTTTTCTAGGTATTTAGAATTTGGACTAAAACCCAGAGTGGATTCACTGTCCCACTGAAAAATTCCATGAACCACTACTGACTCTCCTCTTCACATACTCTAGTTCTGATCACCCCCAGGCTTACAGAATTAGCCCAATATATGGAACTGCACACACTGCTTTAAATGTTTTGGTTTTTTAACCATTAAAAAAAAACACCTAGGCCTGTTACAGACAGGCCAAAATAAAGCTGCTTCGAGTCACTTTGGAGGTATGGTATTTCCATGATGCATGCGTCCTAAGAGTCCAAAAGCCACACCAAAGCCACGCTCCAGTCCTAAG
>NW_024837082.1:0-1214 GCF_019175285.1 Sceloporus undulatus
CAGGGTTGCATATGTCGAAAGGTTCACCACTGTCACATCCCTGCCTTCATTGCTCTGGCAGCAGCCTGACCAGGAATCTCAGGGGCATAGGATCAGGTAAACACAGTGCTCACTTTTTTACCTAAAAGTAAAGTTAGTGTGAGAATGGATGGATGTGATTCTTTGTTTTACAGGTGAGAGGCCAAGAAGCTTTGACATGAACCAAGATGCAAGTTGGAAGTGTGAGCTGGGAAATATTCTGATTTATTTTCTTCATTTACCATATATACTCGACTATAAGTCAACCTCATATAAATTGAAGGCAGGTTTTGCGGCCAAAAAATATGATCTGTGGATAAATCGAGGATAAAACTTAGGGCCATTTAATGAAACTGCAAACTGGAAATGAAAAATATTTATGGTAAAAATTTAAAAACAATTAAAATTCCCCACTATAAAGCATCTTAAAAGACACACAAAAGTTAAAAACAAACAAAACACACAGATAAATGAAAACTGTCCCTGCTTAACTATTAAAAGCCTCCTTAAACAAAAATGGCTTTGCTGGCCAGCAAAGGGAAAGCAGGGAGGAAGGTAGCCTAGCCCTTAAAAAGAATAAACTGTAAATTTACAGCGCTTTATAAATAAAGGTTAATAATAATAATAATAATAATAATAATAATAATAATCTAGCCTTTAAAACAGGACAAGGTTGGGATTACTCATGACAGTGATTGTGTGAAAGCCTTTCATAACATAACACTGATCCTGTCATTATTTGAAGTGGAATTGTATTAACGTGAATTTCCATTAATACAAAATTCCAGGACAATTCCACTTCAATGATGGGACAATCACAGGATCAGCATGACTTCATATGAAAGGATTTCCTGTGATTGCTGTCACTTGAGCTTTTTTTCTCATTCCCAGCACTTTCAGAGGAGTGCTTGGTAGAGTTATGAGGCTGGACAGGACCTTCTCAGTGCCTACTCCTAAACCTTTGGAAATCCCATCCTTGGGAAGCTAGAATGGCCCCTTTCTTACAGTCCTTCCACAGACTGGCAAAGACTTCTTTAGACTGACACCTCTTTGAGAATTGGAGGCTTTTAAAGAAAAGGCTTTTAATACGATGCGATAATGCTTTTTTCTTTTAAAAAAAGGAAAATGCTGTACTGTTCTTAAACTGCTTTTAATTAAATTGTTATTATTTACTAAACTGCTGAGAGGAAGAGAAG
>NW_024837083.1:0-1214 GCF_019175285.1 Sceloporus undulatus
CTTCCTTCCTTCCTTCCCTCCCTCTCTTCTTTCTTTCTTTCTTTCTTTCTTTGCTTACTCCCTCCCTTTCCTCATCTCTTCTTTCCTCCCTCCCTTCCCTTTCTTTCTATCTCCTTCCCTCATTCCCTCTTTTCTTTTTTCTACTTCCTTTCTGCTCCCTCTCTCTTTCCCTCCCTCACTTCCTTTTTTCCTTTCTTCCTTACTTCCCGCCCTCCCTCTTTCTTTCTTTCTTCCTTCCTTCCTTTCTACCTCTTGTCTTCTTCCTCCCTCCCTTCCTCCCCCCTCCTTTCCTTACCTCCTCTTCCTTTACTCCCTCTTTCCCTTATTCCTCCCTCCCTTCCCTCTTTCCTTTCTTTCTTTCTTTCGTTCCTTCCTTCTTTTTTCCTTCCTTCCTTCCTTCCTTCCATCACTTCCTCCCTCCCTTCTCTGTTTCCTTTCTTTCTTTCATGCCTTCCTTCCTTCTTTCTTTATTTCCTTCTTCCTTTCTTTTCATTCCTTCCTTCCATTTTTCTTTATTTCTTTCATTCCCTCTGTCCTTCCTTCCTTCATTCATTCTCTCCTTTTTCTTTCCTTTCCTTCCCTTCCTACATCCCTTTCCTTCCCTCCTTCCCAATTCCCCTCCTTCCTTCCCTCCTTCCCCCTTCCCCTCTTTCCTTCCTTCCTTTCTTCCCCTTCCCCTCCTTCCTTCCCTTCTTCCCCTTCTCCTCTCGATCCCTCCCTTCCCATGAAAGAGGAGGGTTCCCAATAATCCAGAAGGCAGCAGAGACCAGGTAGCAGCAGGAGGGCATGGCAGGAGTGGTAAGCTTTAAAAGCCACTCCTGCAGCCCTCAGGATGACCAGTAGCCAAGCCAAAAGCAAGGTTTCCATCTTCCCCCAACTCCACCAGGGGCACAGAAGGGAGCAGAGGCCAGGCAGCAGCAGGAGGGCACGGCAGGAGTGGGAAGCCTTAAAGGTCACTCCTCCAGCCCTCAGGAAGTCCAGCAGCCAAGCCAGAAGCAAGCCTTCCCTCTTTCCCCAACTCCACCAGGGGCCCAGAAGGCAGCAGAGGCCAGGCAGCAGCAGGAGGGCGTGGCAGGAGAAGGATGCCATCATACCTTTCCAAGCTGTGCCACTCAGACGTTGGGTGTGGACATTTTCCCATTTGGGGCAGGACAGTCCCACTGGTTCCACCCAGGCTTAAAATGTGCCATCCAGGTCGAGCTGCCTTTGCCGGG